>NC_045959.1:65650814-65950814 GCF_010909765.2 Amblyraja radiata
GCTACCCAGAGATAAAAGACTAACGACACTGTTGTTCCCCAAGAGCAAAGAACTAAAAAACATCTATACTATTACTAAAAGTCTCATCTTGACCACTTCCTGACTATGTTGTAAATAAATTTTAGAAAAAAAGCTACCCTATATAACGATGATTTTTTCACCATCTTCACCATTTTTCACCATCTTCACTCACCGTCCTCCTCTCCTCCAACTGACTCAAGTTTTTTTCCGATCGATGAAATAATAAAAAAGTTATCAATGTTTAAAAAATCTTGAGATCAGCAGATTGGTCTTCTCGCCTGTCAGTCACCATGATGAAGGTAGCGCCCCTTCGGGGGGCCAGGAGCATAAAGCCCCGGAGGCTGGATGTGAGTCAGTCACCCCAGAAGACCATGAGTGAGTGTTGAGTCCAGAACTGTGAGTCTATGCCGTGAGTGAACTGCACTGTGAGTCTGCACTGTGCATGTTTTGAATGGTTGGTCTGCACTGTGCTGCTTGAACTGAATTGAATGGTTGGTCTGCACTGTGCTGCTTGAACTGAATTGAAGAGTTGGGCTGCACTGTGCTGCTTGAACTGAATTGAGTACAAGTACAAGTACAGGTATCCTTTATTGTCATTCAGACCTTTCAGTCTGAACGAAATTTTATGCCTTGCAGTCACAACATGGAATAAAATAACAAAAACACACAATAAACACAGATTTAACATCCACCGCAGTGAGTCCACCAGGCACCTCCTCACTGTGATGGAAGGCAAAAGTCTTAAAGTCCTTGACTCTTCCCTCCTTGCTCTCCCTCTGCGCTGAGGCGATCCAGGCTTCCGATGTTGTGACCCCGCCAGGTGATGGTAAGTAAGTCAATCCCGTGGCTGAATCCAAGCCCTGTGAACGGGCCGGTTCAAACTCCGCAGCCCGGGGCAGTCGAAGCTGCCGAAGCTGCCGCCCTCCAGTCCAGGAACGCCGCCACAGCCCTGAAGTCAGGTCGCCGCCGCTGGAACGCCGCCAAAGCCCCGAAGTCGGCCAGCCTTGCGTTGGTAAGTCCTGGCTGGCTCTGCCTCCGGAGCCTCGAGGTCGGTCCCAGTTGGAGGCCGCCAGCTCCGCCATTAGGCCTCAGCGCAGACGGAGACGGAGACGGGGATACGACAAGAAAATGACGCATCCCCCCGAAGGAAAAGGTCGCATCCCCCCCCACACATACTAACAAACTAAAATTAACCAAAACAGGAAAAAAGAAAACAAAAAAAAAGAAAAAACAGACCGACTGCAGGTGAGTCGCAGCTGTTAGGGCAGCGCAGCCACCTCCGGGTTGGTCTGCCCGGACTGAATCGAAGGGTTGGTCTGCACTGTGCTGCTTGAACTGAATTGAAGGATTGGTCTGCACTGTGCTGCTTTAACTGAATGTCGCGCTCAGGGGAGAGGGCGCGTTCAACCGCGTGAGTAGATTCAAGATAGTTTTACTGTCATATATATGTTGTGTACAAGTGTGTGAGAGTGTGTGATGGATGGTGTGAGTGTGTGAGATGGTGGGTGTGTGTGTGAGATGTAGGGTGTGTGTGTGTGTGATGGAGGGTGTGTATGAGTGTGTGTGTGAGATGGGGTGTGTGTGTGTGAGATGGAGTGTGTGTGTGTGTGTGTGTGTGTGTGTGTGTGTGTGTGTGTGTGTGTGTGTGTGTGATAGAGGGTGTATGTGTGTGAGCCCACCAGCTGTGAGTGAGTCAACTGCCATCCCACCATCCGCGAGTGAGTCAACTGCCAGCCCACCAGCAATGAGTAAGTCTGCGACCAGCCCACCATCCGTGAGTGAGTCAGCTGCCAGCCCACCAGCCGTGAGTGACTGAACTGCCAACCCACCAGGCCTAAGTGACTGAGTCAGAGATGTCCTCATTCTTTAGGGAACAGGGGCTCCCCTCTTCCACCATCGATGAGGCCCTCACTAGGGTCTCCTCAATATCTACAGCTTCGTTCTTGCTCCACCTCCCCACAGTCATACCAGGGACTTGCCTAGTCCTCACCTTCGACCCCATCAGCCGTCGCATACAGCACACAATCCTCTGATATTTTCCCCACCTATGGGATCCCACCACTAGCCACATCTTACCGTCTCCACCCTTTACCGCTTTCCGCTTTCTGCAAAGAACATTCCCTCTGAAATTCCATGGTTAACTCGTCCCTTTCCACCCAAACTACCCCCTCCCCAGATACTTTTCCCTGCAACTGCAGGATATGCAACACCTGTCTTTATACCTCCATCCTTAACTCCGTCCAAGGACCCCAACAATCTTTTCGGGTGAGGCAGAGGTTCACTTGCACCTCCTCCAACCTCATCTACTATATCCGCTGTTCCAGGTGTGGACTCCTGTATATCGGCGAGACCTAGCGTAGGCTCGGCGATCGTTTCGCTGAACACCTCCATTCAGTCTGCCTAAACCTACCCGATCCCTCGGTTGCTAAACACTTTAACTCCCCCACCGATTCCCACACTGACCTTTCTGTCCTGGGCCTCCTCCATTGTAAGAGTGAGGCCCAGCGCAAATTAGAGGAGCATCACCTCATATTTCCCTTGGGATGCTTACACCTCAGCGGTATATTGACTTCTCTAACTTCTAGTAACCCTTGCTTTCCCTCTCTCTCGATCCCTTCCTCTTCCCAGTTCTCCGACCAGTCTGACTGTCTCCGATTACACTTTATCTCATTTGCTTTGTTGTTACCTTCTCCGAGCTAACAATGATCTATTCTACCTATTCCTTGATCTCCATCCCCTTTGTCTCGTTCTCACACCTAATTCTTCCTTATCTCTGTATCTCCCTCTCCCATGACTTCAGTCTGAAGAAGAGTCTCGACCCGAAGCATCACCCATTCCTTCTATCCAGAGATGCTGCCTGTCCCTCGAAGTTACCCCAGCATTTTGTGTCTATCCAAAGTTTTAAAAGAGATTTGTTTGAGAAGCTGAAAATCGCACTGAATTTTGAAGTAAAGAAGAAACTATTTCCAGTAGTGGGAAATTTGACAACAAATGGACACAGATGTACAGCACAGACACAAAGTGCCGGACTAACTCAGAGGGTCAGGCAGCATCTCTGGAGAAAAGAAATAGGTGACGTTTTGGTCATCGACTTGTTCCACCCTCCACCGATGTAGATCAAGGTGCCAGTTAATCAGAGCTGATGTATGAAAAAAAGCAAGGCTACCTGATATGATTATCTGGAACGCACTGTGTGAGAGGGCAAATTCCGTAATAAGTTTCAACATAGACTTGCATGAACATTCAAAAAGGTGATATTTGCAAGATGATGGGGAAGGAGAAGAGTGGAATGATTCAATGAATAGGCATAGTGAAGCAAAGCGACCTTTCTCTTTGCACTATTATTCCAAGAACACTCTGCAGCCAAAGGAAGAGCAAGAGCAGAGGGCAGTTTACAGAATTAAGGAATGGGAGTGTTCTCTGAATAGAGCATTGAATAGATTTATTTTGAACATAAAAGCAAACGTGGAGCTGCAAACCCAGATAATATTAGTTAAGAAGCAGCTGGATGCTGCAAATGTCATTCAGAATGGATGAGCAGAAATGAGCCAAATCGCTCTCTTCATCTGTAATTATCCTGTAAATGCGTAATCCTGCGGAAAATATTTTGAAGCTAGAGCATCCAAGGATGGAAAGCTAATGAAGGTTGGTGAGAATTGAGGTCAGAGGGGACAAAGTACTTGCAGCCAAAGTGGGTACAACCTTTCTTTTTAAAATGGCAATGGATATTAAATACTGCCATGGAGTGGAGACACTTAATTAATGTATTTAAATTGGACTCACACAATTTGAATGAGAGTCTAATTTACAATTTAATGATGCAGCTAATGAATTATACTAATCCTATTTTCACCTCCCCTGTATCTATCTTTTGTTTCCCCGCTAGTCGATTTTCGTTATTTTTTTTAAATAATATTTTTTATTAAAAGCAAACACATATTATAAACATTTCATGTATATCAGTCGTACATTATTGATATTATCAATTGTGGCTTGATTCTGCTTCTAGTTCTTTTTTACAGATTGGAAGTAAGAAAGAAAGAGAAAAAACCCCACAAATGTCAAGATAAAAAAAAAGAATGGAATGATTTACTAATAATACATCATTGGAGATAGGTTCGTTATTTTTACCTGGCATTGCCAACCTTTGTCATTTCTTCTTTGCTATCTATCACAGGCCTTCCTTTTGTTCTTTCTGCACCCCACACTTTCCCTGCATTAAAACTGCTTTAACCATGTTTTTCCACCCATTTCAGGTGAAATGTCACTCTTGATTCTCTCTCCTTTTACATGCTGCCCGAACTGCCGAGATTTCCATTGTTTACTGTTGCAGCTAGGTTACCTTGAAATCAGGACACTCGGCAGTTAAAGGGAGTTACCAATCCAAAAGTCTCCCTGACATTTCATGTAGGAAAGTGGTTGAGGTGCTCCTTCAATGGGAGAGTCTAGAACTAGAGGTCATAGCCTCAGAATTAAAGGATGTTCTTTTTGGAACATGTGAGGAGACATTTATTTAGTCAGGGGGTGGTGTTCTTTGCCACAGAAGGCTGTAGAGGCCAAATCGGTGGATATTTTTATGGCAGAGATAGATAGATTCTTGATTAGTACAGGTTTCAGAGGTTATGGGAGAAGGCAGGAGAATGGGGTTAGGAGGGAGAGATAGATCAGCCATGATTGAATGGTGGAGTAGACTTGATGGGCCAAATGGGATAATTCTACTCCTATTCCTTATGGCTTCATTGAAGAAAGTATTTAACACTTCCTCCAATGTAATGATTGCTAATTTTCACAGATTTCAACAAATTTCTTCTCTCTCCAATTTGTGGACCTCATCTCACTGGATGATGGATTTTCCCGTCTTTTTCACCATGGGCCACTTCCCTTATCACGACCATCAAGTAATTATTCCCATCCGTACTTCTCCTTGCACCATTCTCGGGGCTTGCAGTACTGGGACAATGTTGCCGGGAATTTTGAGAATTATAAGGAAGATGAGTAGGTTACAGTTTGGTTAACCCTGGAGCTCATATACTGGGAGCATGATGGGAAAATGACCAAGATAGAATGTAGTTAAAATAGCTGAAGCTGCAACATTCTGCTGAGAAGCAAGCTTCCTTATCAGTAGCGGGGAGGATAGTCCTTCGCAGTTCAGTCTAGATTCTTATCTGTTGCAATCTTGTATTACAGCTGCTCTTGGTCACTGTGTTTAGCAGGGAAGTCTCCCAAAGTTTAACAAATTACCTCTTTTACGAGGGGAATCTGGACATTTATGATATATACATGTTAGATATATGGGAAGGAGATTTCTAAACAACAAGAAACGCAAGATTAAAGTTAACTTTGGGGAGACATTGATTAATGATGGTTTATTTCAACTCAAGTAACCATTGTGACATGAGGGTATAAGAATCCTACAGTTACTTTGGGATTTTGAAGCAGCTTGGGCTTGCTCACACTGCTTCCCGATGTACATCGCTAAGGCCTTTATTAAACTGACTTGTTCGATAGACTCACCACTGAGCTATGAGCTGTTTTATATTGTGTCTGTGTCTATCTGAGTAAAGTCAGGTATAGGGTATGGGTAAAGCATAAAAATCCTTTCTAAAGACTATAATACAGACATAGTGGCATTTAGGTAAGAGGCTTTTTGGTAAGCACATGAATATGCAGAAAATTGAACGGTATGAATTACGTATACATAGATGAGGTTAATTTATCCTTGCATTATATTTGGCATAGACATTGTGGGCTGAAGGGATCTGTTCCTGTACTGTGCTGTTCTATGTTCTAGGACAGTAGCCAGAACTCGAGGGCTTGAGCTATAGGTAGAGGTTGGGCAGCCTCGGACTGAATTCCTTGGAGCGGAATATGAGGGCTGATCTTATAGAGGCATACAAGATCATGAGGGGAATAGATTGGATAAATGTACAGAGTAGGGGAATCAAGAACCAGAGGACAGAGGTTTAATGTGAGCAGGGAAAGCTTTAATAGGAACCTGAGGAGTAACTTTTTCACACAAAGAGAGGTGGATAGAGGTAATGAGCTGCCAGAGGTAGTTGAGGGCATATTATCACAATATTTAAAAGACATTTGGACAGGTACAACGATGGGAAAGGTTTAGAAGGATATGGGTCAAATGCAGCTAGGTGGGACTAGAGGAGATGGGGCATCCTGCTCGGCATGGGCAAGTTGGTCCGATTGGGCCTGTTTCCACGCTGTATGACTATCGTTCTATTCTGTCTTTTCCTGTGGGAATTTAGATTTGTATGACCATGAATGAACCAACATATTCCATTATTCTACAATGAAAACATAGGGAAAACAAATGTTCTTATTCCACCACTAATTTATTGTTCGGTAGCTATCCAATGAGTAGATAAGATGTTTGCTTCAGCAAACAAGTCGAACAATTTCCCCTAAATGTCATCGGGACTGAGGAATACCTTATCTGTCAGTACAAATTAGAAGTGAAAGAAATATGTATTGACTTAACCAGACAAAGCAAAATTGCTGCAGGTCCAACCGTGGTATCTGAAAGAACATTGCAACTGTGATCAGTCTGATTTTTAACATTTATTTTCCCTTCTTGTTAGATATGAATAAACCTGCAGTTATGTTCTCGTACTACTTGACAATTGAAGCAGTAATTATTCCTATGTGTAGACATCTTAAGACAGTCTCCTTATTTTCCACAGACGATGAACCGAAGGTAACTCTGCCCAAGGCAGTCCATAAGTAAACACCGAGTGAAGCTGTTTGAAAAGGAACTTAAATGAGTCGACACCTTATCACAGTTTTGGCTCCATGCCAGCAGAAGGGAGTTGGGGGAACGATTTTAACCTATAAAACTGCGCTCTGAAATTAGAATGTTGTTAGTGCTGACATCACTTCCACCCTGTAGATTATTCCGGCTGATTAGGTTAAAGTTGGTCGGATGATTGCAATGGACAAAGAGCTGGGGGCATTGGAAATGCCCACTGCCCACTGCCCATGTCAGTGATATAGTTCCACTGCTCTGCTGTGCCTGCTGCACACACGTCATAAATGATTGGAGCAGAATTAGGCCATTCAGCCCAACAAGTCTACTCCGCCATTCAATCATGGCTGATCTATCTCTCCCCCCTAACTCCATTCTCCTGCCTTCTCCCATGACCTCTGACACCCGCACTAATTAAGAAACAAATCATTAACAAAACAAAAGTGACCCCTGGGGTCACAGATTAGCCCTAGGGATTATATTTCTTATGTGCCAGAGCCTTCAATGAGGGAAGGGCAGTAGTTAATCTTTTAAATCAGCAGTGAGCATGAATAGTTGCTATTTCATTGCCTGAATTATGACAGGAATAGGGAAGACATCTAATGAAACAATATATGGGAGGAGAAGTTTTTGCAAGTGCTTCTCTGGCTACGATAGAATGCATGAGAATGGACTCGGGCAATTGCAGCATTATTCCAGTGCTGGAGAATGGTGGAGAGGTATTAAAGAAGGACGGTGCGGTCAATCATGGTAAAAGATTACAGAGAGATGACAAAGGGCAAGCAGAGACACGTAACACCAGCCGAGACTGATTGGATGCTGCTTGTGAGTTTGAGCGAGGCGTTTTGCCGCTGTGCCTGGGTACAACCATGGTGTTCAACCATCGTGGGGAGGGGGCCGCTGAGAACTAAGGAGGACCGAGGAAGGGGGAAGAAGGTATGAGTACTTTCTGTAACTTTGTCGGCTTCTTTGTGGCAACTCTTTTGTGCACTTTGTATGCAAGTGGATTATTTTTTGCCACCGAAGGCTGTGGAGGCCAAGTCAGTGGATATATTTAAGGCAGCGATGGGTAGATTCTTGAATAGTACAGGTGTCAAGGGTTATGGGGAGAAGGCAGGCGAATGGGGTTAGGAGGGGAGATAGATCAGCCATGATTGAATTGCGGAGTAGAATTGATGGGCTGAATGGCTTAATTCTGCTCCTATCACATGATATGATCTTATGGAGAACAAAGAATTTCACTGTACCTAGGTACGTGTCAATAAAGTATCATCGTAACGTATCATCAACATCATCATCCAATTCCAGGAGAAACAGTCATGGATTTGGAGGCTCCCACAAGGAGCCCAGTGAAGGGGCGATAACTTGCAGGGGTAGAAGAAACAAAGGTTGATTTCTTTGATGACAGCTAATTTGAAGGAGTGGGATCAAGTTGTCAAAGAGAAAACTATTAACATCATCTCATAGTATGTGATCTTGAAGAGAAGATTATTAGTCATCTTTCTAGTGGCACGAGCAGATGGTGGGTGCCAAAGACAAAGCAAATTTAGCGAGTGCATGTGGAGAGGGAGGAGAGAAACAAGGGAACATCTTGTTGAATTTGGGGCAGGGAAAACCCTTCAAGGAAATTTAGTTGGTTGGAACGGGGAAGAGAGGAGTGACAGAGGCAACTGGTCAGATGGACAACCTTAGTGACCTGGCCCTGGATGGACAGTAAAATAAAGAAGCTGAGGATTACCTTTCCATTCCAAGGTGATCCTAGATCTATGAACTGTTCTATCAGGGCTTAATGTTATTTAAGATTAATCCAATAGCAGTGAATGGGTAATTCAAAAAACCTACATAATAGAACTATACAGAAAAGGACCAGACCCTTCAGTCCATGATGTCTGTGCCAAATATGTTGCCAAATTAAACTTTCACGTTCATAAGTACTGGGAGCGGAATTAGGCCATTCTGCCCATCAAGTCTATCCCGCCATTCAATCATGGCTGATCTATCTTTCCCTCTCAACCCCATTCTCCTGCCTTCGCCCCATAATCCCTTCTACCTGCACATGTATCATATCCCTCCATTCG
Organism: Amblyraja radiata; assembly: GCF_010909765.2. Classification (NCBI taxonomy): domain Eukaryota; kingdom Metazoa; phylum Chordata; class Chondrichthyes; order Rajiformes; family Rajidae; genus Amblyraja; species Amblyraja radiata. The sequence continues at coordinate 65,659,671 of NC_045959.1, forward strand.
CTGCATATTCATGTGCCCACCTAAAAGCTTCTTAGCATCTGAGAAATATGACACATTTTGTTTTAGTTTAGTTTTAATTTAGTTTATTGTTATGTGTACTGAGGTACAGTGAAAGGCTTCTGTTGTGTGCTAACCAGTCAGCAGAAGCTCGATCCATTTACAGTGTATAGATACATGATAAGGGAATAGCATTTAGTGCAAGGTAAAGCCAGCAAAGTCCGATCAAGGATGGTCCAAAGGACATCAATGAGGTAGATGGCAGACAAAAATGCTGGAGAAACTCAGCAGGTGAGGCAGCATCTATGGAGCGAAGGAAATAGGCAACGTTTCCAGTCAAGACCCTTCTTCACTGATGTGAGGGTGGGGGGGGGGGGGGGGGGGGATAAGAAAGGAAGAGGCGGAGCCCGTGGGCTGAGGGAGAGCTGCGAACTGGAGGAGAAAGCAGGGACTACATGAAATTGGAGAAGTCAATGTTCATACCACTCGGGTGTAAACTACACAAGCGAAATATGAGGTGCTGCTCCTCCAATTTGCGGTGGACTCACTCTGGCCATGGAGGAGGCCCAGGACAGAAAGGTCGGTTTCGGAATGTGAGGGGGAGTTGAAGTGCTGAGCCACCGGGAGATCAGGTTGGTTATTGCGAACCGAGCGGAGGTGTTGGGCGAAGCGATCGCCAAGTCTACGCTTGGTCTCGCCAATGTAGAGCAGCTGACACCTAGAGCAGCGGATGCAATAGATGAGGTTAGAGGAGGTGCAGGTATATCTCTGCCGCACCTGGAAATACTGCTTGGGTCCTTGAATGGAGTCAAGGGGAGAGGTAAAGTGACAAGTGTAGTATTTCCTGCGGTTGTACGGGAAAGTGCCAGGAGAGGGGGTGGTTTGGGTGGGAAGGAACAAATTGATCAGGGAGTTATGGAGGGAGCGGTCTCTGGGGAGGAGATGGGGAGATGTGGCCAGTGGTGGGATCCCTTTGGAGGTGGCAAAAATGTCGGAGGATTATTTGTAGTATGCGACGGCTGGCAGGGTGGAAGGTGAGGACAAGGGGGACCCTGCCCTTGTTACGAGTGGGGGGATGGGGAGCGAGAGCAGAGTTACGGGGTATGGAAGAGACCCTGGTGAGAGCCTCATCTATAGTAGAAAAGGGGAACCCCCGTTCCCTGAAGAATGAGGACATCTCCGAAACCCTGGCGTGGAACACCTCATCCTGGGTGCAGATGCTACGTAGACGGAGGAATTGGGAGTAGGAGATAGAGTCCTTACAGGAAGCAGGGTCGGAAGAAGTGTAGTCCAGATAGCCATGGGAGTCAGTGGGTTTATAGTAGATGTCAGTCAGTTGTCTATCACCTGCGATGGAGATAGTGAGGTCTAGAAATGGTAGGGAAATGTGGGAAATGGTCCAGGTATTTGAGTGCCGGATGGAAGTTAGTGGTGAAATGAATGAAGTCAGTGAGCTCTGCATGGGTGCAAGAGGTAGCACCAATGCAGTCGTCAATGAAGCGGAGGTAGAATTTGGGGATAGGGCCGTTCGATGTACCCTATAAAGAGGCAGGCATAGCTTGGGCCCATGCGCGTGCCTATAGCTACGCCTTGTATTTGGAGGAAATGGGAGGAGTCAAATGAATAGTTGTTAAGGGTAAGGGCCGGCTCCGCTAGGTGGAGCAGAGTATCAATAGACAGGGATTGGTTGGTTACGCAGTCAAGGAAGAAACGGAGGGCTTTAAGACCCTCCTGGTGGGGAGGGAGGTGTAGAGTGACTGGACATCCGTGGTGATGATGAGGGAATGGGAGCCAGGAAAATGGAAGTCATGGAGTAGACGAAAAGCGTGTGAGGTGTTTTGAACATAGGTAAGGAGGGATTTAACATGGATGGAGTCGAGGTATGTGGAAATGAGTTTGATGGGACACGAACAGGCAGAAACAATGGTTCTGCCAGGACAGCCAGGTTTGTGGATTTTGGGGAGAAGGTAAAATCAGGCCGTGCGGGGCTGGGGAACGATGAGGTTGGAGGCTTGGGAGGGCAGGGAGCCGGAAGTGATAAAGTCAGTGATAGTGTTAGAGATAGTGGCCTGGTGCTCGTCTGTGGGGTCATGGTCCAAGGATAAGTAGGAGGAGGTGTCGGAGTGTTGGCGCGTGGCCTCAGACTTGTAGAGATCAGCGCGCCAGACTACCACGGCATCTCCCTTGTTGGCAGGTTTGATCACCCAGTCTGGTTTGTTGCGGGGGGGGGGGGGGGGGGGGGGGAAGAGGTTACAGTGAGAAAGGGGAGTGAAGAAGTTGAGGCGGTTGATGGCCCGCTGGTAGTTTAACATACAAAGGTCTAAAGCCGGTAGAGGGCCATGAGGGGGAGTCCAAGAGGAGGGGGTCCATTGGAGATGAGAGAAGGGGTCAACACTGGGGGGCGAGGACTCCTTCCCATCGAAAAATGCTTTGAAGCGGAGGCGACGGAAGAACTCCACATCGTGGCTGGGGCGGAACTCATTGAGGTGGGGACGGAGGGGAACAAAGGTGAGGCCTCTGCTGAGGACAGACCGTTCGTTATCAGAGAGGGGGATGTCAGGGGGGATGGTGAACACAAGGATGGGGGTTGGGGCCGGAGGAAGGCAGGTGAGTGGATGGAGGCCGAGGCGATGTCTGGTAGGGGGGTGGTGGGTGGTCAGGGAGGAAAGGGGTATGAGGACTATAGTGTGGGTGGGGAAGAGCTAGGGTCACATGGTTTGAGGGAGAAGGGGAAGACCCAGTGGAACAACCACTGAGGTTCCCTGTGTTGGGGGGTGAGCACTAGGACCCAGCACAGTTAGACCCCGTGATGTCAGAGCCTGCAGCGTGCAGACTTCAGGCCCGGTGTTGAGCCTATGACTCAGGTAAGGTGACGGCTGTGGCCTGTTGGAGATCGGTGGAGTGGCGAGGGTCGGTAAAGTTGATGGTGGAGGCCCGCGGGGAGTGGAGTTCGGGTCAGTGGGCGAAGCGTAGGAGATCCTGGTCAGCGGATGGCCGGTGAGGCGGCGAGGTTCGGCGGGCCCGGTGAGGCTGTGAGATTCGGCGGCCCGGTGAGGCAGCGAGGTTCGGCAATCCCGGTGAAGCGGATTGGATCTGCAGTCCCGGTGAAGCGGAGAGGTTCGGCAATCCCGGTGAAGCGGAGAGGGTCGGCAATCCCGGTGAGGCTGTGAGATTCGGCGGCCCGGTGAGGCAGCGAGGTTCGGCAATCCCGGTGAAGCGGAGAGGGTCGGCGGTCCCGGTGAAACGGAGAGGGTCGGCGGTCCAGGTGAAGCGGAGAGGTTCGACGGTCCCGGTGAAGCGGCGAGGTGAGTAGGTCCCGTTTTTGTGGCGATAGTCAGAGGAATCGGGGAGGTAGCGAGGGTCGGCGTTAAAGAGGTAGATAGTAGTCCAGCACTTCTCTCTGGTTGTGGTAGGATAATTCAGTTGCCTGATAACAAGTGGGAAGAAACTGTCCCTGAATCTGGTGGTGTGCATTTTCACACTTCTATACCTGTTTCCTGATATGTATTAGGTTATTAGTCAGTACTGTTGCTTTGTTCTTCCATGGACTATCCTTCCCACCTACCTTCCCTGTCAATGTAGGTAACAATGATCATTGTTGCACAACAGATGCGTTTATGGGCTGTGAGGTTAATGGGCAATGACTACAGTGTTTTGTTTCAAGTCACCATTTCTTACTCATAATCAACAGGCAGGATTTGTTAACAATACTCTGCCGGGAAGACCTTTATCACTTTCAAATGGAAATATTCAACAATTAAAATATCAATGGAATCGAGTTTGGACAAATGAAACTTACTATATAAGCAGGACTCATAACAATATAATTGCAGGCTGAATTTTTAGATCACATTGACTTTATGAGTCTTCCATATTGTACATGATTGACTCCTAATACATGAAACCTATTTGTTTTAGATATTAAAAATCAGAGACAATCTTAAGATTACCAAATTAACCCTGTCTTCTGTAACTAACGGTTTTCCTTTAAGCACATTTTATATATTTTCATAAATCAAATACAGAAAGTGAAAAAGTGAAAGAAATCAACAAACCTGGTAGCTTCATCCCCTTGATTTTTTCTTTAGAATTAATAAAGTGGAAAAAAAGAGAGTATTCTACAATCAGCCATAGAATGAGATTTTAAAAAGTCTAAACAAATAAAGGCACATTTTTTACAAAGAATAGATTTTTCATTTTCTATTCAATCCTCGAGCAAAATAATCTCAATAAATATATTATTGCTATGTATGAGATGCACCATAAAACAGTTATTTCCCATCCACTATGTATGAGATGCACCATAAAATAGTAATTTCACATCCATCATAGTCAGAGTAGAAGTTTCCAATTGTTAGCCAGTTTATAAAATGAGCCAGATTATCAATGATGGCGTCTTCTAACATTAGACTTCATGGAACATATTGGGGGTTGGTTACAAAACAGCTCAGATACAGACTTGATAACAAACTTGGATTGTTTTCTCTGAAGTGGCAGGTTGAGATTGATAGAATATATAAACATATGAGAGGCAAACATAGAGTCAGAAACGTTTTCCCCAGAGTGGAAATATCAAACATTAGAGGCCATAGCTGTCAGGAGAAAGGGGCCATGTTTAAAGGAGACATGCTAGACAGATGTTTTACACAGGTGGGTGCCTGGAATGCACTGCTAGAGATGGTGGTGGAGGCAGATACAGTAAGAGGCTTTTAGATAGGCACGTCGACGTGTAGGAAATAAGGGATATGGATCATATGCAGGCATAGGTGATTTGCTTAATTAGTTCATGTTCGCCACGCAAATTGTGGGTTGAAGGGGCTGATCCTGTGCTGTATTGTTCTATACAGAAAAGGAACAGACCCTTCAGTCCATGATCAGTAACTAATCTCCAAGGAGCTGTGGAAAAACAGGTTATCTCTCATTTTAGCTCCTCGTATTTAAGTTGGTATAGTTTGAGGTGAGAGCATCATTGCAAATGATCAGGGAATATATGAGTCATATGTGCTATTGAGACGTGAACTGCTGAATATTAATATGGATATGAAGAAATCTAAAAGGTAATTTTAAAATAAAAAGTGGTCAAAATGTTTATAATGCCTTGATTATAAATCAAATGAAAAAATATAACTTGCAATCCATTTTCAGTCTCATGCCTAGCTGAGGTGCAGTTCATGAGATGCCTGGTAGCAACAAGTGGCTAATATCTGAGCGACACCATTCACTAATATGGTCAGATACTGAATGTTGTCAACCTTACCTCATTCAAAAGACATCCTATCCCCATCCTGCCCCTATACCTCTGGGAGAGGTTGCAGCCTAACTCTCCAGCCTACATGGGGATTACAGAGCACCTCCTACCACTTTGGCTGAAACATATTACCAGAGTTCAGAACAGGAGGAATTTATTTAATCAGTGTGTGGTGAATCTGTGGAATTCATTGCCACAGAAGGCTGTGGAAGCCAGGTCAATGGACATTTTTAAGGCAGAGATAGATTCTTGATTAGTACGGGTGTCCGGGGTTGTGCGGAGAAGGGGGTTAGGGGAGAGAATGAGATCAGCCATGGTTGAATGGCAGAGTAGACTTGATGGGCTGAATGGCCTAATTCTGCTCTGATCACATGAATATATGAATTTATGAACAGGGCATGCTCTCTGAGCATTTGACTGATCCATTTGAGGAAGCTCACAAGAAATGTTTTAAATGCCCGACCAAGTATCATTGGAGTGATGACTCATAAATCTCTTCTTCACTCCCGTATGTGTTGCTTTCTGCAGGAGCTCAGAGAGTCACCTAGCCTACATTACTGATCATTCCTTAACTTCTCTCTGCCACTACATAACAATGGTGAAGTGAAAAGCAGAGTGAAATAGTACTGATTGGAAAAAATCTCACCAAATATTTAAAAGCTGCTTGTGCCTTAAGTGCCAACATATTTTTGACTTTGCATTTAAAATGGAAAGCTCAATATGCAATTTAAATCATGGCAATGTTACTTAGGTGCATGCTCTGAGATTGATGTTGGAGTCAAGTGCAGGGTCCACTTCTGCCAAAACCTTTTGTATTTCATTGCAACATTTTACTGGCAGTTCTAATTCTTTATATCCACAATAGCATTATCCACTCATCCGATCAACAGAGATAATGTCCACTCTATGAGCAATATATGGCTCCCACATAAATAATCACACTATGGCAACAATAAAGGATAATATACATGGCTGGTGGTGAGGTTTATCCTAAACTCAGGTTGCATCAAAAGGCACAGCTGCTTTTCTAGAGAACCTTAAGTAGTTCTCTTCAGACATTCCCCAGTAGCTATATCCAGGCTCTTTAAACAGTTGCATTGGAATGAGTTTGAACAGTGCAATTCATAGTCATCGAGTCAAACAGCATGAAATTAGCTCTTCATCCCACCGTGTCCATGACAACCCACACTAATCCCATTTTCTACTAAAGGCCTGCAGCCTTCTAAACTGGGATGTTTCAAATGTTTATCTAAATACTTCTTGAGTATTATGAGAATACCTGCCTCCACCAACCCCTTTGGCAGTGCATTCCAGAATTCAACTAACCCCAGCCTGAAAATAATTCCTCCTGCCTTACTTTATACCTGTGCCTTGTGTTTATAGATAGGGGAAGGGTTCTCACTATGCTATACTGTATATCCCTCTTCATTGTCACCCTCTTGGCCTTCTCAGTTCCAGTAATTCTGATTCAAGCATGTCCTCTTCTATGTCTTTAGTCCTCACCTTCAGTCTGAAGAAGGATCCTGACACGAATCATCACCCATCCATTTTCTCCAGAGATGTTGCCTGACCCGTTGAGTTACCCCAGCACTTTGAATCTATCTCTGCCAGATGCTGCCTGACCTGCACCCATAAACAGAAATAGACACAAAATGCGGGAGTAACTCAGCGGGACAGGCAGCATCTCTGGAGCGAAGAAATGGGTGACGTTTCAATTTCTTCTGAAGAAGTCTGAAGTTCAGAAGTGTCTGAAGAAGGGTCTCGACCCGAAACATCACCCATTCTGTCTCTCCAGAGATGCTGCCTGTCCCATTGAGTTACTCCAGCATTCTATGTCTATGGTATGTCTTCGGTATGGATCGGCATCTGCCGTTCCTTCCTACCCATAAACATAAAAGCTGAATAGACAGGAGTCTGTTACATGGTTTCCCTAGAGTTCTCACTGATAGCAAGGTTGTTCACATATCGCAAGCAAGCACTGGAAACTATGGCTTGCTGCAAGTAGAGGCAGACCCTCAGAATCCTTATTGAGAGCCACAAGTTATGGAGGAGTTTTGTTTGTTAGAATTCATCAACAACAGACATAGAGCTGTGCTCCCACCTCGGCTGGTGATTCACTCCCCCAGGATACGTATTCATACTCAGTCTTAGTGTCTGCACATTTAAACAGCGTCAGCCAAGGTAGGCTGACAGCTTTTTCACTTCAGAGTCAGAAAGCTGTGCATTCATCTGATCATTATCACATTGCAGATCGTGGGAACTTGCTATATGCAAACTAACTGCTGCATCTCTTATATTACCACATTGACTAAACCTGAGAAGTCCTTCATTAGCTGTAAAGTGCTTTGGGATGTCCTGTTGTTGTCATTTTGTTGACAACACAAGTGTAAATGGGAGAGGATGTTGTGAGGAGGCCATGGAGTCTGCATGGATACATAGAGACTTTAAAGTTAATAGGTGGAGGAGAATAGAAAAGCCTGTTACTCAAATTGTGTAAGATGAATGAATGCTCCTGTTTAGGTTCTGGAGTGTTTTCACAGAAAATCACTATGCAGAAACACACTTAATTATTAAGCCACATGGAATATAGCCTCGTGTTGCAAGAGAGGTGGACTACCCAAGTGGACATGCTTCACTTGTTTAGCACTTCCGTGAGAGCATATCTAGAGTTCTGATGACTGCTGAGGGAATTTATTTAAGGAAGGATGTGCCTCTCATGTTTTGCTATCATTTAACATACGATGAGCATTTGACGGCACTGGACTTGTACTCGCTGGAGTTTAGAAGAATGAGGGGGGACCTCATTGAAACGTACAGAATAGTGAACGGCTTGGATAGAGTGGATGTGGAGAGTATGTTTCCACTAGTGGGAGAGTCTAGGACTAGAGGGCATAGCCCCAGAATTAAAGGACGTTCTTTTAGGATGAAGTTGAGGAGGAATTACTTTAGTCAGAGGGTGGTGAATTTATGGAATTCTTTGCCACAAAAGGCCAAGTCAGTGGATATCTTTAAAGCAGAGATAGATAGATTCTTGATTAGTACGGGTGTCAGAGGTTATAGGGAAAAAGCAGGAGAATGGGTTTAGGAGGGAGTGATAGACCAGCCATGATTGAATGGCATCGACTTGATGGGCCAAAAGGCCTAATTCTGCTCCTATGTCTTATGATCTTATGCTAGATAAATCCTGAGATGTAGGAATTGTTTTATGAAGAAATCTTCATTAGACTGGATTCATAGTCTCTGGGTAAATAATGTAATTTTATTAAAGATAAACAGCAACGCAGCACAGAAGGAAACTATTTCTCCCATCACATCCATTGCTTATTGAAATATAAGATCAAATTTGATAGAAAAGTGCCTTCACGGATGTTGGCCCTGGTACAGGAATGAATGAATGAATGAATGAATGAATGAAAACTTTATTGTCATTCAGATATACACCTAGACACAGTGTCTAGAACTAGGGGTGCTTTCAACAGGATTGTTGACTCATTTAAGACAGAAATCTAAATGTCTTCTCTCAGAGGGTTATAAATGTCTCAAATTGTCTGCCACAACGTGCTTTGGATGTGTCATTGAACATATTCAAAGCTAGGTCGATATCTGAAATATTGGTTTATGGAGATCAGGCAAGAAAATGGCGTTCAGATCAACAATCAAATCAACCATAGTTTTTATTCAAAGGGAGGACAGGGGTGATTATGATCTAACTCTGATCCTGTGCCTTAAGAATGTTTCTAAGAAATCTCACTGCACATAGGTTAATGTGACAATGAAGTATCTTTGAATCATTTATTATTTTAAACAAAAGTAATATTTTCAACCTCTGCAGCCTTGAACTGAGCTTCACACCCTGAATCTCGTCCATCATAATATAATGTGGCCAATTTGTGCTGCTATCTTATAAAACCAAACTCTGGGATGGTTTTTAATCTCTTTCGTGTGTTCTCCAACACTATCTATATTGACTTTAGTACAAACTCTAAGTTACTCCCATATCCTGTATGCTTTCCCAGTCTGGTTGCTCCACATCTTTCATCTGTAACTTTCAGATCCCTCAGAGGGATTCTCCATCCACACATCCATCACAAATCTTCTAACCCGTCCACTACAGCCCTTTGCTCATGGATTGTCTGGAGTTGGAGTTGTCTGACATTACACACCCGTTACACAAAAAACGGAAAACGTCAAAAATATTTTACATCCCACAAAACATGTTCAGAGAGAGAATTGTAGACTTAGGTCAATGACTCTTCTGGGATGGACTTTGAAATGAACTTAAATCTTTGCTTTTATCTCTACCTTCAGAACTCATCTCAGAAAACACCCACTATGCATCGGACCGCTACCCCACCCTTCTCTTTCCTCCTCAAGTCTTCTCACATCTACCACCTCCTCCCCTTCCTTAACAATTTTTAGGTCTGCTGTAGATCTTGATAGCTTATGAACATAGTAAAAGTGCAAAATATTACAGTTCCATCACAAATATAAACACATTTCCTGCAACAGATGGGTTTTAAATTATGCTGCGTGATAGTGATACTTCGACCATTGATTCATTTGCATGCTCTCCTCTAAATATTAATGAATTCCCTGAACAAAGTAACAGAAGTGAAACTTCTCAGAAATGTGTTACATGGCTTCCTGGCCCAGATTTTACTTCAGAACCTATCTAGGATTAGTCCTATTGCAGGGTATTTACCAAATCTACATAACCATATAACCATATAACAATTACAGCACGGAAACAGGCCATCTCGGCCCTTCTAGTCCGTGCCGAACACTTATTCTCCCCTAGTCCCATCTACCTGCACTCAGACCATAACCCTCCATTCCTTTCCCGTCCATATACCTATCCAATTTATTTTTAAATTATAAAATCGAACCTGCCTCCACCACTTCCACTGGAAGCTCATTCCACACAGCTACCACTCTCTGAGTAAAGTAGTTCCCCCTCATGTTACCCCTAAACTTCTGTCCCTTAATTCTCAAATCATGTCCTCTTGTTTGAATCTTCCCTACTCTCAATAGAAAAAGCTTATCCACGTCAACTCTGTCTATCCCTCTCATCATTTTAAAGACCTCTATCAAGTCCCCCCTTAACCTTCTGCGCTCCAAAGAATAAAGACCTAACTTGTTCAACCTTTCTCTGTAAATTAGTTGCTGAAACCCAGGCAACATTCTAGTAAATCTCCTCTGTACTCCCTCTATTTTGTTGACATCTTTCCTGCAATTTGGCGACCAAAATTGTACACCATACTCCAGAATTGGCCTCACCAATGCCTTGTACAATTTTAACATTACATCCCAACTTCTATACTCAATGCTCTGATTTATAAAGGCCAGCACACCAAAAGCTTTCTTTACCACCCTATCTACATGAGATTCCACCTTCAGGGAACTATGCACAGTTATTCCTAGATCCCTCTGTTCAACTGCATTCCTCAATTCGCTACCATTTACCATGTACGTCCTATTTTGATTTGCCCTGCCAAGATGTAGCACCACACTTATCAGCATTAAATTCCATCTGCCATCTTTCAGCCCACTCTTCCAAATGGCTTAAATCTCTCTGTAGACTTTGAAAAAACTACTTCATTATCCACAACACCACCTATCTTAGTATCTGGGGAGGTAATGTTACTGACCAACAATCTTCTGATGCTGAGCGGGGAAATGCAGAATAATCGATGTAGTGGATCACATGAGAGGGCTGGAATAAGTCCAGCCGGCAAAATCCCATACACTGGCAGGAAAAATGCACACATCTCCCTTCCTAACCTTCAGCCCTATTCTTGATTTCAGTCAAAGCTGTCATGGTTTTGCAATACTTCAGAAAGCCTTAGTTATTCAGAAACATTCAAATCAATTAAAAATGAAATGAGCAAACAAAAAATATTCAAAATTAAAATCCACCCATTGCACAAACAATTACAAACATTACAGGCAGAGGTTATTAAAATACATAACTAACATCATCCTTACTTGCTGTAACATTGCAAATCTGGGCCATGACTTAAACAACACAGGTGAGTGTAATTCCAATACACACCAACAAATAAGCTTAAGGGAATCGGTAATGGATAAAAAAGATAAGGTACAGGCTGTAAACTCCCAAGGCTGGAAACTGGATTACCCAGTGTCAGATTTATGTGCATTGCACAATTCAATTACAATAATAAAAGCAGTCAAAATGAATAGAGTTAGATGGCCAACACTTTCTCCAATTCTTCTGTTCTTGAAAAGCTAAAAAAAATGGAGGAACCCAGGTATATACCAAAGGTACAAAATAATTATAATTAACAGATGTGAGGCGCTTGGATTATGATGGCTATTAAGATGCAAACATGTCTTTCAATGTACATTTATGGCCTAATCTCAGGGTTACATTATAGAACACCTGTCTAAGTTTGGCACTGGGTAACTGCCCCTTTAAATAACATATTGACGCAATGTAACAGCTCTCCTTTAGGCCCCCTACACTCACTCCCTGTGTCATGAAATGGCCTGTACAATCTCTGTCTATCCCTCTCTCTCCCGTGCAGTCACAACCACCAATCTGTCAGCCTTTGCTGCCAACCACTTACCAACCTCCAGCATGACCCCCATTAACGACCTGACTGCTGATGCTACTCTCTACCCTAACAGTGAGCACCAACAAGATTGCAAAAAGTGGTGAATACTGCCCAGTCCAACTGGGGTACTGATCTCCCCAACATCGAAGGGATCTACAAGAGTCGCTGCCTCAAAAAGGCAGCCAGCATCACCTGCGACCCACACTACCCTGGTCACATACTCATTTCACTTCTGCCATCATGAAGAAGGTAAAGGAGCCTGTAAACTGTCGAGTCCAGGTTCAGGAGCAGCTTCTTCTTTACAGTTCCCATGTGGCTGTTTTGCTTGCCGTTCACTTTGTGGTCAACTGGTGATGTCGGGAGCATATGATTAAAATGGCGGCAAGGAGACCAATCTAGTAGGCAGCTTTATTGGATATGGAAAGGCTTTGGGGCATCAAGAGATGTGAGTAAGTAGAGCAGAAGGCAGCATGGTGGCACAGCGGTAGAGTTGCTGCCTTACAGCGCCAGCACCCACCACTGAATATTCAACCTTTGACCCATTCTTGGCATCATGACATTTATTTATCCAATCTAGTTGAGCTACTAGTCAGTGGTGATTAAGTCTTGGATGTTGCTGGTAGGGATTCAGCTACAGTAATACTGATTAGTGTAAAGGGGATATGATTATGCTCTCTGGTAGTGATGATCACTGCCAGGAACTACCACCCACTTATTGTATAATGCCTGGTTGTTGTCAAGATTTTGCTGCAAGGACTGCTTTGTTCCCGAGGAATGATGTGCAGAAATGAACACTGCGCCTTTCTCAACCAACACCTACCCTTCTGGCTCTAAGAACGATTGAAGATCATTGAAGAAGCAGATGAAGATGGCCGGGGTGAGGGAATTTTTGCATTAATGCTTTGGACTGAAATCTCCGTCCTTCAAATTCAATCATCCTTGTGCTTTGTTGAATTCATGCAGTATAAACGCTTGTGTCCCCTTTGACATTGACTTTGCTTTCACTTGGACTCCCCAGTTAAATGATGCCTTGATGTTGTGCCATTAATGATCTTACCTTACTTCTGGATTGCAGCCCTCTCATTAATATTTACACTAAGATTGTAACGCCTGCTGCTAAAAAGCCCTGGCAACCCATCAGTTGAGAATCAACAGCAAGTTCCTGAAAGTTAAATGGAATCACAAGGGAACACAGATGCTGGAAGTTGGAGCAAAATAACAAGCTGCTGGAGGAATCCAGCGTGTAGATAAATGCTGCTTTAGTACATTGTTAATGGCATCGTTCATCAATTTGGCAGGATTGAGAGGAGACTGGTGAAGCTGGGAGAGATGGTGTAATTTCCTTTTCTGTATTGAAAAGAAAATCTTACATTATGTCAGATTCACAGTGCCTGAATCATAATAAGGGATACATAATATTCAGGAGATAAATAATTTGAACTGATGTTCTGCTCCTGCTCCAGGATATGCCCCTTGTGTGAATCATCTACTAACCAGAAACCAAAACTATCTTTGTGATAAATGTGAAATCTTGCATTGGTGTTGCATGATAATCAATATTCATTCCCTGCTGATCTGACTTTTCATCGTTATACAGATATCCGTCAAACATAGCGTGGAGAGTGCCAGTTGATTAAAGCCCTACCATAGCCACAGCTCTGGTCCAATCAATTTCTAAGGCTGGCTCAATGGAGAGAGGCAAAACAGAGGGGAGAGTCATTGTTAACTTTCCTGGAGTAAGTAGAGCCGAGGGCAGCATGGTGGCACAGAGGTAGAGCACCAGGGACCTGGGGTCGATCCTGACTACGGGTGCTGTCTGTATGGAATTTGTATATTCTCCCTGTGACCTGCATGGGTTTTCTCCGGGTGCTACAATTTCCTCCCACACTCCAAAGACTTACAGGTTTGTAGGCTAATTGGCTTGGTAAAATAGTAAATTGTCCCTGGTGTGTGTGCAGGATAGTGTTAGTGTGCGGGGATTGCTGGTCATCGCGGACTCCATGAGCCGAAGGACCTGGTTCTGCGCTGTATTTCCGAACTAAACTGTAAACTAAACTAATTAGTTGGATGAATATTGATACTAGGCCAGATCCCCACATTCTTGGCTGTAAGATGCAAAATAAGACCAGTGAAAAATATTACACAAAAACATTAGAAAGCATTGCTGCAAAACAAAATAATAAAAAGTATCAAAGTAAAGATGGTCAAATTGGAGGGCCTATTTTAAAAGATTACTTTAAAAATGCACAGAGCCTTTCGACTGAACTAATCCAGAGGAGGCTTGGAAGAAAGCCAATTTCTGTAATTATAAACTGCTTATTTTCTGCTTCATCAGAAGTGATTTTAAACACCACTAATCCCATTAATGCCAGAGGCCATTGGGTAAACTTGAAAGCAGAGTGCTTGTAATTCTGTGCATTGTTTAATTGACTGTTAATGCAGTTCTGTAATATCATACATAATGGAAATGGCAACATGTTTAGAGGCACAGAAAATGTGAGCATTTCCATACGTAAAATTATGAAATATAAGTAGAAAAAAAACATTATTATGGGTGTTTTCTACTTTTACTTTACTGTCACTGAGGTAAATAAATTGCTAATTTTACATCCTGTGTATGGTAGGAAAATATGAAGGCTCTGTCTCTCATTATGAATTTGTACAAATGTTCCCCATAAATAGAAAGCTCATCGTTACAAGCCTTTGCAATTCTTCCTCGATTGGTTTAGGTTACAGGTATAGTTTAGAGATGGAACTGGGCACATTGGACTAACGCAGGGGCGGAAACCCCCCCCCCCCCCCATGTTTTGAGAGGTGGGAGACACCCCCCCCAAGTTTTTGTAATCCGGATTTTAAAACCCGGTGAAATCTCCGCTTTCCGCGAGACAGTGGGGGTGGGATTGATGATCGAGAGAGACGTCGGTCAGCAGGCAATGGGGGCGGGACATGATGATTCAGCGCGATGATTGGAGCAGGGAGGAGGGGGGGGGTGGGACTGAGGATAGAGTGCGGTGATTGGAGGAGGCAGACGTGGCACAGACCTGCGCTTCATCCGCAGCCACAATCGACCCGGCGGGCTCTCCGGTGCTGTCCCGAATGCCCCCCCATGGGTGGCCAGAAAGGTCGGCAGCAAAGATTCTCCGCTATAGGATCTTTGGTTGGGAGTCAGACAACTCGCAATTAGGTCGCCCAAGTGGGACAGCCCCTTCACTCTTCCCTCCACAGATGTTGCCTGTCCCGCTGAGTTACTCCAGAATTTTGTGTCTATCTTTGATGGCAAATTTGACTTTGGCCGATAATGTAAAAGGGGAAGAAATGAGTCAGAGGTCCATCTTAAATAAGTGTCTTGAAGTCATTGGGATTGAAGACCCAGAGAGATGCAAACTATCTATTCACTAAGCTCAAGGTCATCCCAATTAATAGATGCCAGAACCTGTTGATATACAGTATAGTACAATAAAAAGTTACCTTTAGCAGATGCCTCAACATCACCATGCTGAGAGGTCTGATATGGTGAGCTACTGCATGCCAGCATGTGGCACAATGCCATTGTGTGGCTTGGCATTGCCCATGAATCAGATAAATAAAACTTTGGCAGTGGTTAAGTCCTGACCTTCAGAGTCAAAGACTATTGGAAATAAATTAAAGAATTAAAACTATTTAACATATTAAAAGAAAAAAAAAAAAATTAGTTGAAATATTAATGTAGGTCAACACCCGATTTTCTGGCAACTGATGATCTGGCAAGTCCTATAATCCACACAAAATTATGAGTGCATGTTTGAAGTTCACTGGGCGGCCACAGATGGCGCTGCGTGTGGCCTGCCCTCTTTCAGGACATGTCCCTCTGCCCCAAAAGTTATTTGTTTACATCTGCAGTTGTTGGTGGTGATCCCTCGGTTTTGTGCAATCATTAGCATATTTTGCTTACATTTACCCCTAGCTATTAGGCTGTGGGCCGAGGAGCTTTATTCCAGTGTTTCGTAACCCAAGTCACAGAACTACATGACATTTTCACATATTGTGTAAAAGAATTATATAAATCACCCCTGAAACTCGTCATGAACAAGAATTGCACATTTTTTTTTATTAAATTAGAGAAAAACCGTCCAATCAAAGCACGTTTAACATTGAGTTGTCTGCCAGTTGGCCAATCACGCTCTTTGTTTCTGGTTAGCACACATCATAGCTGAGAGGGCTTCACTGATGCCTGTTTTACTGGAGATTCCGATGAAGGTTCTTTGTCGTGGAAACTTGGAGCAGGGTAATTGAATTTAGTGAGAAAAGCATTAAGAAGTCTGAAAAATGTGCAGCTAAGTGGATAGAAGTGGAAGAAAGTCTTGAAAGCAAAGTCCCTTCTGAGATGCTGCAACACAAAGTTGTGAAACTTTGTGAATCAACTCAAACTGAAAGGTAAGATCTAAAGTCTGAATTTATGAAAATTAATCTGTATGGACTTTAATTAATTTAATTGCACCCTTTATAATGTGAAAAAATGAGATTTGGAGGCTGTACATTCACTCATTCACTCACTCATTCATTCCTTCATTCATTCATTCACTCACTCACTCATTCATTCATTCCTTCATTCATTCATTCCTTCCTTCACTCACTCACTCACTCACTCACTCACTCACTCACTCACTCACTCACTCACTCACTCACTCACTCACTCACTCACTCACTCACTCACTCACTCATTCACTCATTCATTCACTCACTCACTCATTCATTCATTCACTCATTCACTTATTCACTCATTCATGAAGTTGAGGGCCTAAACTATATGTATCAATAACAAGGTAAATTAAACATTTTCACTAATGCCAGTTTGTTGTAGAGTAATAAGTCTTAATCAACTAATCTCGGAGCTGCCTGCGATAACTTACCGGGAAAAGGTGCTCCGATCGCGGGGCCTATGTATTTAACATAGTGAAGCCGCGGTCTCAATTAAAAAGTGGCCGATTCGCGAACGTGGAGCCGCGGATCTTCACGGCGGGCGGGGGGGTGTGTACATAGTGCCGTCCGTAGCGGCCGTTTCCAGGAAAACGGAGGACTATATCTATCAGGAATATATATAGGTATAATAATATATTCTATTGTATTATTATAGGTATAATAATACAATAATTGGGTATATTATTGTATTATTATATTATTATACCTATATTACTATCTGGAATAGATATAGTTATACTAATATATTATATTATTATATTATTATTATATTATTATATATATATTATATTATTATACCTATATTACTATCTGGAATATATATAGGTATAATAATATATAATATAATATTATTATACCTATATTACTATCTAGAATATATATAGGTATAATAATACCTATATATATTACTATATATTACTATCTGGAATATATATAGGTATAATGATATATAGTTTAAATGGACTGCAACACGGAAATAGACTGCCCATCGTGTAATATTGGCATTGGCCATAGATGGCGCTTACTTTCCCGATCTCATTTTCTAATTAGTTTAATTAATTAATGTGCAACTTTCGGCAATGACGAGCTATGACATCCTTCTCAATTATATTTCATCTAAATCTGTGGAAAATTTAATGTAGTTTGGTGACTTGGGTCACGAAAACTGATTTCTAGACACATTTTTGATGCTCGGCCCACAGCCTATATGGCTTCTAATCAAGGTCCAAGTGGCAGTCGTGGTGTCTGTCAAGCATAAGCACATTTACATTACATTTAATCCTTGTTTTACTTAAGTTTCTAGCAGTCCACGGTGCTTTAGAGAAATAGGAGGGGCATAATTAGTGCGTCAAAAGTGTGTTGTTGTACGCTTAATATGTGACAATCTGTTGGTCCAGCAAAATGGATCATCCGGCAAGGTTTTGGAACCAAGGATGCCAGAAAATCAGTGGTGGACCTGTAGTATTCAATAATTAAAACACTGAACAGAAAGAGGAATTCTCCCTCATAGACTTATTCTCCATTCAAATGAATGGGCCTATTGTTCCTGCAGGAGGGCTAAATTGGCATAGGTGTAGCGGGTATTTATACTGAGGAATTCTGCCTCCAGAGTGATTCCAGTGTTACAGCACAACCATGAAACTATCAGCAGGATTGGACATTTGCACGGGAATCCCAAACGTATTGAGATTTCCATGGATAAGTGCAGGCAGTTGACAGTCCTGGCATTTTCTAGAAGTGATGGGTTCTGATGATAGGTCTGCTAAACGATTACCTTGTCATTACCTTTTCACGGATGCTGATGGCCTTGTGGTTCAATTCCAGTGTATTATCTTTTTATTTTTGAGCATTATTCTAATGTAATATTGAAATGGATGAGACCTTTATGTCTATTTGCCCATTGAGATTAGCTTATTTTGTACAAACCTCAAAATTCACATAAAGATATTTAGGTGGTTCACATAATACAAATTACTTTTGTACATCTTCTTAATTTAAGACATTGCTCCACTCTCTTTCCTGCCATTGCGATCCCCCCTCTCCACTCAGTCTCAGAAAATCAGATCAGAAGAATCTTCAGCAGTTTAATTTTTTTTTCTGAAATGGTATTCATCAAGGCACTCACCTAGTTAAGCCTTCTAATCTTTATAGGTACAATTTGTAAAAACATGGGAGTTGCTTAAATCTGATGCTGCAGTAAAGTACAGAGCTCCCTTAATTGTCTGATGCACGATCGATAGGCATATAGAGTTTCACCGGGAGTTCAGCCAAAGAAAAGGCAGGAAATCCAAAGGACATTTTAGACTTTTAATTCTGTAAACCAATTGTTGGTCTGAGTGAACCTAATTGCATTGTCAAATCAAAATTAGTTTTAATGTCAGAATAATTTCCCAAAATTAGTTTTAATGTCGGAATAATTTCTCATTGACATGATTAAGACAAATTAATTTTTCTTCATTACTTCCCAAAAAAAATCATAAACTTACCCACTGCCTACAATGTAAAACAGTTTTTTTTTAATATATTAAAAAATGTTTTTTTAAAGTCGAATATTGCAGTTGTTAACACTAGCTTCCAGCTAGCTATCATAATCCAAACTTAATTGGCGAAATACTAAATTGTATCTAAATCATTAAATAAAAAGGGTTGAAAGCCCTTTTTACTTAAAGGCACTAATTGATTAGCACAGGGGTCACAGGTTATGGGGAGAAGGCAGGAGAATGGGGTTTGGAAAGAGAGATAGATCAGCCATGATTGAATGGTGGTGTAGACTTGATGGGCCAATTAGCCTAATTCTGCTCCTTCTGCTCACATGACCTTATGACTTAATTCGGAAGACATTTAGAACTAAATAAAGACAATTGTGAGTTTTCAGCTTTAAATTCTCAAAATCAGAGTGTTTTTATTTTTCATCTCAGAATTCCTGTTCATTGATTTGATTTTATATATATTTTAAATGAATAGAGATAGACATATATAAATTAAACAAATCAGAATAAACACGTGGAAAATGAGTGACCTATGTACCTACATTTGCATGTATTCAAGGCCTTCAATACTGGCTTCCATGTTGCTACGCAAACTGAATTCTCATCAGGAGCATAACACCATGCACACTATAGTTTTAAGATAAACTATCAATTTTGGAAGGTAATGGAAGCGAAAAAAACCCATAATGGTAAATAAAATATCAGTTAATTATGCATTATCTTTTGTAGAGCTGAACCGAGCAGTGGCATACATGCCTGAAGAAAGGAATTGCAATGACAGTCTCGTAGTATCTCCAGGTGGCAGTAAGATCGTTCCTGGTGATGGTGGTGGCATAAAATCTCCACGCAGTCTACAATAATACAAAAACATGGAAAAGAAGAAATTATAAAGGATAATCGCAATCAATGTTGTTTTCTGCTGATCCTCCTTCATGGATTTGTGGATTAAATGTTTTGTGCCTATAACTTTGCCAGCCAACCTCCCATGGGATTACAACAGCCACAAGACACAAGTCAGCAACATGATGCTAAACTTTCCACTTGCCTAAGATAGAAAAAAAATGCTGGAGTAACTTAATGGGCCAGGCAGTGTCTTAAGAACCGTTTCGACCCAAAACATCACCTATTCCTTTTATCCAGACATGCTGCCTGACCTGCTGAATTACTCCAATTTTGTCTATCTTTGGTGTAAACCAGTAGACTAACTCTTATCTACCTTCACAATAATCAATATCCCTCCATTCTATGTGCTCATCCAAGTCTCTTAAATGCCACTATCGTATCTGCCACCACCACCACCATTGGCAGTACGTTCCAGGGACCCACCTGTGTAAAGAAATTGCCCTACACAAATCCTTTAAACTTTACCCCTCTCACCTAAAAGCTAAACCCTCTAGCATTTAATATTTCCATCCTATGGGAAAGGTTCTGACTGTCTACCCTATCTATGCCTCTCATTATTTTATATACTTCTATCAGGTCTCCACTCAACCTCTGGCGACCCAGATAAATCAATCCACATTTTCACTCCACGACAGATGCTGAGTGGCTCCAATTTACATTTGTACTCCCCTCCCTTCTGCCCTTCCTACCCCCCCCCCCTGCCCCCCGCCCTCTCCTCCTCCCCCCCCCACCCCCACTTAATCATTGCACATCCCCAATCATTTCCACTCGTCACTTAAATGTTATGTTTCATGTATCTTGTGTTTTATGACTGTTGGCAAACCAATTTCCCTCCTGGGATAAATAAAGTTCTATCATATCGTATCGTACCATCTACAAAAATAACTGCACCTACTCACCCAGGCTTCTTGAACTGGAACCACAAGCTAAGGTAGGATAGGATAGGATAGAATAGGAAGGTTTTAGAAGAATATAGGCCAAATGCAGGCAGGTGGGACTAGCATAGATGGGGCATTTTGGTCAGCATTGGTTAGTTGGGCCAAAAACTCTGATTCTGTGCTGTGTGACTAAGCTCCTAAAACCTAGATGGGCAAGGGAAACAGGTGCATGAAAAGAGTATTGCCTGTAGCGCACACACCTTCACTATTGCTGGGAACTAGTCTAGACCTCTCTACTTTACAGCATTACGATAATACCTTCATCGAGTAGTATGAGGCAACTCCAGTAACAGTCAGGGATTGATAATAAAGCAAAGAACAAAGTGCTGGAGGAACTCAGCAGCCAGGAAACATCGGTGGAGGGAAATGGGCAGATGCATTTGCCTGGCCAATAATGTCCATATCCAATGCATAAGCATTCAAGACATTTGACATATAGCCACACACTAAATGGAAGTTGAAAAAACATTGTAACATCAACCCAGGGAAACCCATAAGCAGAGGTACAGCAATCTGGGAATTTGTGTGCAGTTCCAAAATTGAAATGAAGACTTATTTTAGCCAAGTTCAACTTTTGATTTTAAGTGTAGATATCAAGGCAGTTAAGCTACTGTAGTTCAATAACCCACAGTAGCTCTGTGGACCTGTTACCCAGGTACTGGGCAGTGAGCATAGAATCATACAGTGTGGAAGTGGGACCTTCTCCAAATCTTGTCCATGCTGACCAACATGTCCCATCTACACGTCCTACCTGTCCGTACTTGGCCAATATCATTCTAAACCTATCCTGTCCATGTACCTGTCCAATTAAACGTTATGATAGTACTTGACAGTACTTGCCTCAACTACCTCCTACAGCAGCTTGTTCCATATACCCACCACCCATTGTGTAAAAAAGATACCCCTCAGGTTCCTATTAAATCTTTCCCCCCCCACTCACCTTAAACTAATATCCTCTGGTTCTCAATACCCCCTACACTGGGCAAGAGACACTGTGTATTTAACCAATCTATTCCTCTCATGATTGTGTACACTTCTGGAAGATCACGCTTCATCCTCCTGTGTTCCAAGGAATAAAGTTCCAGTTTACTCAACCTCTCTCTATAGCTCAGCTCGAGCCCAGGCAACATTCCCGTAAATCTTCTCTGCACCCATCCTGCTTGACACCATAGTTCCTATAACATGGAGACCAAAACATGCCCCATTTAAACTAGTCCCACCTGCCTAGTTTGACCCTTATCTCTCTAAACCAACCCTATCCATGTACCTGTCGGAATGTTTCTTAAACGTTGCGATAGTACCTGCCTCAACTTTCTCTTAGAAACATAGAAACATAGAAAATAGGTGCAGGAGTAGGCCATTCGGCCCTTCGAGTCTGCACCGCCATTCAATATGATCATGGCTGATCATCCCATTCAGTATCCCTTACCTGCCTTCTCTCCATACCCCCTGATCCCTTTAGCCACAAGGGCCACATCTAACTCCCTCTTAAATATAGCCAATGAACTGGCCTCGACTACCCTCTGTGGCAGAGAGTTCCAGAGATTCACCACTCTCTGTGTGAAAAATGTTTTTCTCATCTCGGTCCTAAAGGATTTCCCCTCTATCCTTAAGCTGTGACCCCTTATCCTGGACTTCCCCAACATCGGGAACAATCTTCCTGCATCTAGCCTGTCCAACCCCTTAAGAATTTTGTAAGTTTCTATAAGATCCCCCCTCAATCTCCTAAATTCTAGCGAGTACAAGCTGAGTCTATCCAGTCTTTCTTCATATGAAAGTCCTGACATCCCAGGAATCAGTCTGGTGAACCTTCTCTGCTCTCCCTCTATGGCAATAATGTCCTTCCTCAGATTTGGAGACCAAAACTGTACGCAATACTCCAGGTGTGGTCTCACCAAGACCCTGTACAACTGCAGTAGAACCTCCCTGCTCCTATACTCAAATCCTTTTGCTATGAAAGCTAACATACCATTCGCTTTCTTCACTGCCTGCTGCACCTGCATGCCTACTTTCAATGACTGGTGTACCATGACACCTAGGTCTCGTTGCATCTCTCCTTTTCCTAATCGGCCACCATTTAGATAATAGTCTGCTTTCCTGTTTTTGCCACCAAAGTGGATAACCTCACATTTATCCACATTATACTGCATCTGCCATGCATTTGCCCACTCACCCAACCTATCCAAGTCATCTTGCAGCCTCCTAGCATCCTCCTCACAGCTAACATTGCCCCCCAGCTTAGTGTCATCTGCAAACTTGGAGATGTTGCATTCAATTCCCTCGTCCAAATCATTAATATATATTGTAAATAGCTGGGGTCCCAGCACTGAGCCTTGCGGTACCCCACTAGTCACTGCCTGCCATTGTGAAAAGGACCCGTTTACTCCTACTATTTGCTTCCTGTTTGCCAGCCAGTTCTCTATCCACATCAATACTGAACCCCCAATACCGTGTGCTTTAAGTTTGTATACTAATTTCTTGGGTGGGACCTTGTCGAAAGACTTCTGAAAGTCCAGATATAACACAGCTTGTGTTATATCTCCTCCGGCAGCTTGTTCTGTACACCCACCAACCTTTGAGAAAAAAAGTTATCCCTCAGGTTCCCATTAAATCTTTCTCCTCACCTTAAACCTATTCTATCCATGCACCTGTCTAAATGTTTTTTAAACATTGTGATTGTACCTGCCTCAACTACGTCCTCTGGCAGCTCTTCCCATATACCGACTGCCCGGTTCCTATTAAATCTTTCCCCCTTCATATTAAACGTATGTCCTTTGGTTCTTGATTCCCCTACTCTGGGTAAAAGACTGTGCATTTACCCTATTTATTCCTTTCATGATCTTATATCATCCTTCATCCTCCTGTGCTCCAAGGAATAAAGTCCTAGTCTGCACGATCTCTTCCTACTGGTCAGGCCCTCGAGTCCTGGCAACATCCTCGTAAATCTTCTCTGCACCCTTTCCAACTTGACAATATCTTTCTTATAACATGTTAACCAAAGCTGAACACAATTCTCTAAATGTGGCCTCACCAATGTCTTGCACAACTGTAACATAACCTCTCAACTTCTATATTCAATATTTTGACTGATGAAGGCCAATGTGTCGAAAGCCTTCTTGCCCACGCTTCCTATCTGTGGTGCCACTTTCAAGTTACTATGTACCTGCACTCCTAGATCCCCCTGCTCTACAATACACCCCAGATCCCAACATTTACTGTGTACATCCTGGTTAGACGCAACACCTCACATTTATGTGAATTATACTCCATCAACCATTCCTCAGCCCACCTGTCCAACCAATCAAGATCAAGAATTGTGAATTTGTGGAATTCTCTGCCACAGAGGGCAGTGGAGGCCAATTCACTGGATGTTTTCAAGAGAGAGTTAGATATAGCTCTTAGGGCTAACAGAATCAATGGATGTGGGGAGAAAGCAGGAACGGGGTACTGGTTTTGGATTATCAGCCATGATCATATTGAATGGCGGTGCTGGCTCGAAGGGCCGAATGGCCTACTCCTGCACCTATGTTTTATGTCTCTATATCTCTATGTCTCTAAACTTTATGCCTATCAAATATGCATTTATTAATTCTGAGATTAAATGTGTGTATATCTGCGTCCCTGCATACCTGTCTGTACATGCTTACACGTGTACATCTGTGTATGTACATCTGCACACGGAAGGATTATATGTTGTGTACAACATCTGGAGTATAAATTACGTGTTACACACCAGTTTTTTTGAAAAGTTTAGATTGGAGTCGAATTCAGTCTAATTTGAATATTAAATACTAATGGCCAATGAATTTTTGAGCTTCTTGACATTTTGCAACTTTTCAAGGTGGTTCAATTATTCCGGAGAGAGATTGTCAAACCAGATTTAGAATTACCAAGGAGATTGTGAGGGAATCAGCAGGAAATGTTTGCACACCAGCTCATCCAACAGATCACTACCGCCATCACCAGGTAACTGGCGGTACTGTTTCAAAATAAGATTTTTATATTGTTTAAGAAGGAACTGCAGATGCTGGAAAATCGAAGGTACACAAAAATGCTGGAGAAACTCAGCGGGTGCATCAGCATCTATGGAGCGAAGGAAATAGGCAACGTTTCGGGCCCATAGATGCTGCTGCACCCGCTGAGTTTCTCCAGCATTTTTGTGTACCTAAGATTTTTATATTGTTGAAGGATGCTTATCTAAAATAATCTATCAGATGAGCCAGCAGTACCAAATAGAAAACAGTTTGGAATATTTTTTGATGAAAATATTCATATCATAATCAGTTCCTTGTTTTTTTTTTCAGGGTTATCATTGTTACTGTCAAATATGTAATATTTAGTGTTTGTGAATTTATTTTAATGTAAATGAAGAGTAGGAAGTCCAGATTCAACAAACTTTATGCCAAGTCTTCTGATTTGCCACACAAGAGCTACAATGAGATACAGAGCTGTGTGAGGACACATTGTCAGGGTAGGGATTAGGGCCAGGAGTTTCATGGAGGGGTAGAGTCTCTTTAAGCATCTCCCCTCCTGCACTTGTTTAATTAAATAGTTTGAAATGATTTTGTGGGTCCACACAAAAGCCTTGGGCCTCCCTGTGCCAGGTTTTTTCTTCTTCTTACCATCTTCTTATGGGTGTTTAAGATGCTTTTAGATAGGGACATGGAAGTGCAGGGGATAGAGGGGGGTGGATCATGTGCAGGCAGATGAGATCAGTTTATCTTGGCATCATGTTCAGCACAAACATTGTGGGCTGAAGGGCCCGTTCCTGAGCTGTACTGTTCTATGTTCTATCAATATCTCTTTAATTGAAGTCAAATCCTGAATCCCAGGTTTTGGTCTCCTTGGTGGGAAATTTTAAACATAAAAGCAGAGGAAAATAGGGGAAATAGTAGGCCACTCGGTTTACTGTGCTATTACCATTCAATATGATCATGGATAATCTGCCCCATGCCTCATCTCCTTTTTCTGTCAGCTCCCCATTGCTCCTCATTCCCTAATCTATTTACATGGAAACACATGAACATAGAAAAAATAGTTGCAGGAGTAGGCCATTCGGCCCTTCGAGCCAGCACCGCCATTCAATATGATCATGGTTGATCATCCAAAATTCGTACCCCGTTCCAGCTTTTTCACCATATCCCTTGATTCACTTAGTCCTAAGAGCTAAATCTAACTCACAACTCACTGGGTGAAGACGTTTTTCATCATCTCAGTCCTAAATGGCCTACTGCTTATTCTTAAACTGTGACCCCTGGTTCTGGAGTCCCCCAACATCGGGAACATTTTTCCTGCATCTAACCAGTCCAATCCTTTAAGAATTTTAATGTTTCTATACGATCCTCTCTCATCCTTTTAAATTCCAGTGAATACAAGCCAATCGACCCATTCTTTCATTATATGTCAGTCCCGCCATCCTGGGAATTATCCTGGTGAACCTATGCTGCACTCCCTCAATAGCAATAATGTCCTTCCTCAAATTAAGAGACCAAAATTGCACACTATACTCCAGGTGCGGTTTCACCAGGACTGCAGTAGGACCTCCTTGCTCCAAAATCGAATCCTCTCACAATGAAGGCCAACATGCCATTAGCTTTATTCACTGCCTGCTGCACCTGCATGCTTACTTTCAGTGACTGATGTACAAGTACACCCAGGTCTCATTGCACCTCCCCTTTTCCTAATCTTTAAATAGCCACAATGAACTTACTCTTTAAATACCCACAATGATCTAACGTCTACAACCCTCCAGGGTAGAGAATTTTAGAGATCTCAGTTTGAAATGACCGCCCATAATCTTGTCCCTTTATTCAAGATTCCCCCACATGTATGTCCAAGAGTATTTTAACATCAATGTTTTGCATGCTTCAGTAAGTTCACCACCTCTGCTTCTAAACTCCAAGAATAGTTGAATATTTATAGCTGCTTGTGATAGCCGTGTCAAGTGTCAACCGTGCTTTATTGTCAGATGCCCCAGACAGAACAATGAAATTCTTACTTGCAGCAGCACAATAGATATGCAAACTTAGTACACTGCAAACAATTTAATAAACAAAAATAGTTTAAATAAAAATGTAGATAAGAATAGGTCTCAGCATCAGGTACAGCCCAGACATCGCGGGCAGAAGGGCCTGTGTTTGTATTGTACTGTTCTATGTTCCATGTCTCTAAACGTAAACCTTATTGAAATAAAGGCCAATAAGCTATTTGCCTTCCTGACTATTTACTCCATCTGCCTGTAAACTTTTTTTTATGATTTGTGCATAAGAACACCTACAGTAAATCCCTAGTTTAAGAAGGAACTGCAGATGCTGGAAAATCGAAGGTAGACAAAAATGCTGGAGAAGCTCAGCGGGTGAGGCAGCATCTATGGCGCTAGGTAAATAGGCGACGTTTCGGGTCGAGACCCTTCTTCAGACTATACATTGCTCATCTGCAATCTTTCAACGTTGACACAATCGTCTGCCTTTAGATTCCTCTTTCTGAAGTGCATAACACCATACTTTCCCACATTTGCCACATTTTGGTCTACTTGCTCAATTAATCTCTACCTTGTTGCATAGTCCTAATATCTTCATCGCAACATACTGTATGTTCTCAACAGAATTGGATACGTCACACTTTACTTCTCTCCCCAGGTTATCAATTTAAATCATTGAGGGATGAGAACTGATCCTCAGGGCATTCCACTGGTTACAGCCTGAAAAAAGAACATTTATCCCAACTTTCTGTCTTTTACATATTAATCAGTCTTAATAATTCTGATGCAATTAGAATGTTTAAAAGGTATTTGGACAGGTACATGGATAAAAATAAAGTTCAGAGCAATATGAGTCAAATAGTTTTTCTTGAGTAGACAACTTGTCGGCTTGGTACACAAAAATGCTGGAGAAACTCAGCGGGTGCAGCAGCATCTATGGAGCGAATGAAGTAGGCAACGTTTCGGGCTGAAACCCTTTTGTGTACCTTCGATTTTCCAGCATCTGCAGTTCCTTCTTAAACAACTTGTTGGCTTGGATGAGTTGGACCAAAGAGCCTGTTTCCATGCTGTATTACCATGACTATGGCCCTAATACCATGAGTTCTTGTATTGTTCCACCAGTCTTTATGAGGCATCTTGCTAAATGGTTTCTGAAAATCCAAATACACTACTTCTACGGGTCCCTCACTTATCAACTCTGCTTGACACATCTTCAAAGAACTCCAGCAAATTTGTCAAACATGATTTACCTTTCCTATGAAAACCATAAGATGATTTGTTAAATATTAAGCATTATATTTTCACACTAATCTTTTCTAAAATGGAAAACTATTACCGGTACTTCTTTGATTATAGACTTCAGCATCTTGTCAACAAGAGATGTTAATCTAAGAGTCCTGAAGTTACCCACTAGACACAAAATACTGGCGTAACTCAGCTGGAGTAACTTCAGTCTGAAGTTGGGTGTCGACCGAAACGTCACCCATTCCTTCTCTCCTGAGATGCTGCCTGTCCGACTGAGTTACTCCAGCATTTTGTGTCTACCTTCGATTTAAACCAGCATCTGCAGTTCTATCCAACACATAGGGTTACCTACTATTTGGCTTCCTTCCTTCCCTAGACAAGCCACTTGCCAACAGTCATTTCTGGAGTAACTTGGTTGACACACCATTGTGGAGATAGAAACAGGATTATGCTGACGCACAGAAATAATTTAGTTTAGTTTAGTAAAGTATATTATCATGTGTACCGAGGTACGGTGGTTTGTGTGATTTCAGTAAGGCATTCAACAAGGTTCCGCATGGTAGGCTGCTCTGGAAAGATTTGGATCAAGGTAGCTGAATGGATAGAAATTGGCATCATGGAAGGTTGCTTCTCGGACTGGAGGCCTGTGACCAGTGGTGTGCCTTAGGGTTCAGTGCTGGGCCCAATACTGTTTGTCATACACATCAATGATTTGGATAAGAATATACATGGCATTTTGCCAAACATATGATGTGTTGCATTTTGGGAAGGCTAATATGGGAAGGACCTACACAGTAAATGGTAGGGCTCTGGGGAGTGTTGTAGAGCAGAGAGATCTAGGAGTTCAGGTGCATGGTTCCTTGAAGGTGGAATCGCAGGTAGATAAGGTGGTCAAAAAGGCTTTTGGTACATTGACCTTCATCAGTATTGAGCATAGAAGTTGGGAGGTCATGTTGCAGTTGTATAAGACGTTGGTGAGATCGCATTTAGAGTATTGTGTTCAGTTTTGGGCACCATGTCATAGGAAAGATGCTGTCAAGCTGGAATGGGGACAGAGAAGATTTACGAGGATGTTGACAGGACTAGAAGGTCTGAGCTCTAGGGTAGGTTGAGTAGGCTGGGACTATTTTCCGTGGAGCGCAGGAGGATGAGGGGTGATCTTATAAATGTGTACAAAATCATGAGAGGAATAGATCGGGTAGATACACAGTCTTGCCCAGAGTAAGTGAATCGAGGACGAGAAGACATAGGTTTAAGGTAAAGGGGAAAAGATTTAATAGTAACTGGGGGGTAACTTTTTCAAACAGAGAGTGGTGGGCATATGGAACAACCTGCCAGAGGAGGTAGTTGAGGCTGGGACTATCCCAATGTTAGCAGTTAGATGGGTACATGGATAGCACAGGTTTGGAGGGATATGGACCAAACGCAAGCAGGTGGGACTAGTGTAGCTGCGACAAGTTGGCCGGTGTGGGCAAGTTGGGCCAAAAAGCCTGTTTCCACACTGCATCACTCTATGACTCTATGACTAAAAACTTTTGTTGAGTGCTATCCAGTCAGCAGAAAGACAATACATGATTACAATCAATCCATTTACAGTGTATTTACATGATAAGGGAATAAAATTTAGTGCAAGATAAAGCCAGCAAAGTCTGATCAAGGATAATTCAAGGGTCACCAATGAGGTAGATAGTAGTTCAGGACTGTTCTCTGGTTGTGGTAGGATGATTCCGTTGCCCAATAACAGCTGGGAATCTGGAGGTGTGTGTTTTCATGCTTCTATACCTTTTGCCTGATGGAAGCTGGGAGAAGAGGGAGTGGCCAGGGTGTGACTCATCCTTGATTATGCTGCTGGCTTTGCCGAGGCAGCGTGTGGTGTAAAAGGAGTCAACGGAAGGGAGGTTGGTTTGTGTGATGATCTGCACTGCATCCACAATTCGCTGCAATTTCTTGTGGATGGAGTGCAGCTTTAACAGTGAGCCGATCATTTGATCTGTGTCTGTTATTTGGAAGTGTGCCTTCATAGGGTGGAAACAAGTACCATTTTCTTTGTGCTGGAAGAAAAACGTGTGTGAAATTGGAGAAATGAAGGAAAATATATTTTGAACTGTGCAGAATTGGACAAATTGTTTATTTTTGAAATATTTGGATCACTAAGTGTTTCCCTTAATGTTCCATGCTCTGGAGCAATTTGTAGTAAGTGTCTTTGATAATTTTAAGTGCAGATGGGAAATTCTGAACATCCAGGAGCACTTCCTTCTTGATGTAAGTTTTCCTTTGGTTTTCCATTGCTTTTAGAGTTACCTGTTCAGCTGTGTAGCCTACAGTTTAGAAATCTAGAGGGGCAATCATTGTAACTGGTAAGCTAGTTTTATAGAGGCACAGCAAGCTACAGACGCAGGACTCTTCTGTAAAACACAAAGTGCTGGAGTAACTTAGCAGGTCTGGAAACATCGGAGGAGGACAAGGATAGGTGACATTTTGAGTCAGGACCCTTCTTCAGACTAGTTTTATCATTTGCATCAGGAGTTCTGTTTCCTATGCTTATTATTTCCTACTGTATTCTTGTCAGGAATTGTCTGGATATATCTCATTTATTTTGTGTTTATTATTTTGGCTTTGATGCTACTGCTTTTGCCTGCACTTCTGTTGGGCAGGTTGTTGAACCTCACTGATCCTTTCCAGCCTGAGTACAAGTGCTGTCTGTATGGAGTTTGTACGCTCTCCCTGTGGTTTCCTCCGGGTGCTCTGGTTTCCTCCCACATTCCAAAGACGTGCAGGGTTGTAGGTTAATTGGCTTATGTAAATTGTCCCTAGTGTGTAGGATGAGAAAGTGGGATAACTAATGAATGGGTGATCGTTGGTCGGCATGGACTCGGTGGGCCGAACGGCCTGTTTGCACATTGTATCTCTAAACTAAATGAATAAGGGACTATGCAGATGCATAGGTTAGATGTTCAGTGAATTGTGTGGTTGATGAACTATTTTGAATTTTCTCTATGGGGGAATGCCAAGGTTTTGTTTTCCTGGTGAACTGCACAGTTTTGTGAAAAGCTGGAAATTCAGAACTTCTCAGCAAGGACATGCTGATGAATGACCCAAAAGTAACAACAATCTCCTGACAGAATGACCACAGAGTCATCAGACTCATGACACTCAGTTACAAAAAGTTGTCTCCCTACAGACTGGAGAGCATAAGTGAAGTTTAACAAGTTTACAACGTCTTTGGACAGATACTTGGGTAGCAAAAGACAAATTGGACCAGTGTAGACATGTCCTGGTCATTATGGAAGAAGGGGGCTGATAGAGCCCATTCTGAGATGTACAATTCTATGATTCTATGCTGGCCAGCAGAAAGATTATCAACAGAATCAAAGAAAACAAGAATTTAAACATTGAGACAAGACCGAGAAATGGTGTAGGAAGGAACTGCAGATGCTGGTTTTAACCGAAGATAGACATAAAGTGCTAGAGCAACTCAGTTGGACAGTTAGCATCTCTGGAGAGATGGAATGGGTGACAATTCACTGCAATTTCTTGCACACATAAATTCCATTGGCAAGTTGCTTGTCCAGGGAAGGGAGGAAGACAAATAGTAGGTAACTCTATGCGTATGATAGAACTGTAGATGCTGGTTTAAATTGAAGATAGACACAAAATGCTGGAGTAACTCAGTGGGACAGGCAGCATCTCTGGAGAGAATGAATGGGTGACTTGTGGCCAGGTTTGTGGATGATACAAAGACAGGTTGAGGGGCAGATACTGTAGAGGAAGCAGGGACTCTGCAGTAGGAATTGGTCAGGTTGGAATAGTGCGCAAAGAAGTGGTAAATGGAATACAGTGTAACAAATTGTGTGGTTGTGCACTTTGGTAGTAGGAATAAAGGCGTGGATTATTTTCTAAATGTGGAGAAGATTCAGAAACTGGAGGTGCACAGGGACTTGGGGGTACTGGTACAGGATTTCCAGAAGTTAATTTGCAATTTGAATTGGTAGTAAAGAAGACAAATGCAATGTCAGTATTCATTCTGTGAGGGCTAGGATAAAACAGGGATGTAATGCTAAGGTTTTCTAATGCACTGGTCAGACTGCATTTGGAGTATTGTGAGCAATTTTGGGCCCCAGATCTGAGGTAGGATGTGCTGACATTGGAGAGGGACCAGAGGAAGTTTACGAGAACGATCCCGGGAATGAGTGGGTTAATATATGATGAGCGTTTGATGGCTCTGGGCCTGTGCTGGCAGGAGTTTAGAAAGATGAGGGGGGGACCTCACTGAAACTTACCGAATAGTGAAAGGCCAGGATAGAGTGGATGTGGAGAGGTTGTTTCCACTGGTGGGAGAGTCTAGGACCAGACGGCACAGCCTCAGAATAAAAGGATGTACCTTTAGAAAGGAGATGCGGAAGAATTTCTTTATGAATTTGTGGTGGTGAATTTGTGGTATTCATTGCCACAGATGTCTTTGGGTATTTTTAAAGTGGAGGTTGACAGGGAGGTTGTGATTAGTAAGAGTGTGAAAGGTTATGGGGAGAATTCAGGAGAACAGGGTTGAGAGGAAAAGATAAATCGGCCAAGATTGAATGGCAGAGTAGACGCGATGGGCTGTATAGCCAAATTCTGCTCCTACGGCGTGTGAAGTTATGAACTTTAATGCAGAGTGCATTCTAAATATTGATTTCAACATGTTTTGCAACTTAATAGGTTCCCAATGCTGCACCACCACACCTGGATCAAGCTTGCTGCAGGATTTCGTCTTTTTTCAAAATGCTTTTGGCGATGCTGCTCCTGTACTTTAAGAGCCAGCCCTGAGCCAAGAATGCCCTTAAAAAGAAATAAACATCAAGAGACGTTGCAAAGAGAAACGGAATCAAGCAACTTTTTGGTTAATTAATAAAAGTTGAAAATACATTCAATAAAATTACAATATTCATATTGAAGGTGCAGCAACATTAGTAATTTCAATTTTAATTGTGCGCTAATAAAAAGTAGAGACTTGAGGATTGAGACTAGAGGATTGAACCTGGGTCCCTGGCACTGTAAGGCAGCAACTCTGCCGTTGTACCACTGGGCTGCACTGTAGTGAATCTGCGTGGTACATAATTCGTAACCAAAATATATTTTTGGTTGCAAGAATGATCCCAGGAATAAGTAGGTTAACATATGATGAGTGTTTGCTGGCAGTGGGCCTCTACTCACTGGAGTTTAGGAAGAATGAGGGGGGACCTCATTAAAACGTACAGAATAGTGAAAGGCTTGGATAGAGTGGATGTGGAGAAGATGTTTCTACTAGTGGGAGAGTCTAGATCATAGTCTCAGAATTAAAGGACGTTATTTTAGGAAGGAGATGAGGATAACTTTCTTTAGTCAGAGGGCGGTGACTAAAGAAACTAGTGGAGTTCTTTGCCACAGAAGACTGTGGAGGCTATCAGTGGATATATTTAAGGCAGAGATAGATAGATTCTTGATTAGTATGGATGTCAGAGGTTATGGGGAGAAGGCAGGAGAATGGGTTTAGGAGGGAGAGATAGATCAGCCATGATTGAATGGAGGAGTAGACTTGATGGGCTGAATGGCCTAATTCTGCTCCCATCTCTTATGATCTTATAGTAGACAAAAATGCTGGAGAAACTCAGCGGGTGAGGCAGCATCTATGGAGCGAAGGAATAGGCGACGTTTTGGGTCGAGACCCTTCTTCCCGTTTCGGGTCAAGGCCCTTCTTCTTTTGATCTTATGATCTTTTTTTATCCTCCATTCACTTGCCAGGCTTTGTTCCACCCCCACCTCTTTTCCAGTCCCCCCCCTCCCCCCACTACAATCTGTTGAAAGAAAGTACCCAACCTGAAACATAGCCTGTCCTTTCCCTACTCAAATGCTGCCTGATCTGCTGAGCTCCTCTACCATTTGTATACATTGGGCATGCAAAGAATGCCACTGTGCCTAGTCACATGTGACAATAAAATATTCAATTCCACTCCACTTTGAGTTGTGCCTATCATTCTTATCGGGGTCTCAAAGCTGAGCACAGAATTACAAGTGGGTTCTATCGTTTTCTATACTTCTTGGTATATTCCCACGTTAGGAACTACTTTGAGTTCGCCCTGCTTCGGTTCAAAATTAATCACTGCTTTGTTTAATGTCCATTCAAAAAATCTAATTATATCCCTTTTCCAATTTCCTGCTTCCATTTGCACTACTTACTGCCGTTCTTAATTTGTCAATACCGTAAATCATTAGAAAATTGCACATCTCTGAGGTCATCTAAACATATTTTTCATTAAAATAATGCATATATTACTAAAAAACCCATCACCCGGAAAACTGTCAGTGAAACATACTGGTTGTTCCACTGACTGCAACAGTATGATGTTCAGATTTCCCAGATAAGTCATTATTAAGTTACTGTAAATTAGATTTAGTGTTGACTGGAATAAAATTCTCAGCAATTTTTTTGGGGGGAAACCCGAAGAAAGCTTCTTTCAATTGATTCAATGGATCCTTTTAATTTCAGCAATCTTTTCCAAACACATGTTTTCTTCACAAGCGCTGCTGCGCTGTGCATCAAACCAATTTAAGATGATGCATATATCTTTGCCAGCAACGCAATTGACCTTTAACATATAACTGCTGGCACATTCATCACAAATAGGAATACAGAATAATTTAAAAAAACACAAACTGCTGGAGTAATTCAACGGGTCAGGCAGCATCTATGGAGTGCATGATTAGGTTACGTTTCAGGTCAGGAAACCTTCTTCAAGAGAGATGTATTCAAGAGAGAGTTAGATATAGCTCTTAGGGCTAATGAAATCAAGGGATATGGGGAGAAAGCAGGAACGGGGTACTGATTTTGGATGATCAGCCATGATCATATTGAATGGCGGTGCTGGCTCGAAGGGCCGAATGGCTTACTCCTGCACCAATTTTCTATATTTTTATGTTTCAGGCTGATTGTAGTAGTGGGAAGAAGGTAGGACAAAGTGATAGGTGGGTGGAATTGATCGGCAAATGGTTAGACATAGGCCAATGATGAAAAGACAAAAGGCAGTGAGGATAAGGAGATAAGGAGAGGAGGTATGAAATTTGAAGCCAGAGGCAAGGAGAGAGGATGGAAAGGGACGGAGGGAGGAGGAGAGATGGGCAGGATTGTTAATAATAATAATAATAATAATAATAATAATAATAATAATAATAATAATAATAATAATAATAATAATAATAATATCATTTATTTTCATTGCACATATGTGCAACGAGATTTGGTATGCAGCTTCCATCTGATGTCATAACTTAAACAACTAATAAAATTTAGATTTAGATACCCCGAAGAACAAGGTTTATAAAAAGAACAGTAAAACAGTCAAAAACAGTCTAAAGTGCAAATGGTCTGGGCGACGTGACCATCCGAGGGAGACAGTTCATGGGGGTGGGGGGCACTCAGCAGGGCCGGTTCAGAGCAGCTATAGGTCTGGGGATGAAGCTGTTCCTTAGTCTGGAGTTGCGGGTGTAGAAGGCCTTGTAACATCTGCCGGAGGGAAGTAGTTCGAACAGTCCATTACAAGGGTGTGAGGAGTCTTTATGGATGCTGACGGCCTTCCTGAGGCATTGTGTGTGGTAGATGCCCTCCAAGGCTGGTAGCTGTGACCCAATAATCTTCTGCGCTCTGTGGACGACGCGCTGAAGAACTCTCCTCTCCGCCTCCGTGCAGCTGAGATACCACACAGAGATGCCATACGTTAGTATGCTCTCTGTCATGCTGCGGTAGAAGGTCGTCAGCAGCTGTTGAGGCAGACCAGTCCTTTTCAATGTTCTCAGGAAGAACAGTCGTTGCTGTGCCTTCTTGACCAGCGCAGCGGTGTTGGTGGATCATGTGAGGTCCTCTGAGATGCGAGTGCCCAGAAACTTAAAGCTGGACACTCTCTCCACACAGTCCCCGTAGATGGAGATTGGGGCGTATTCCCCATTTTACTTCGGAGTCACGTGAGTGACTACGTGAAGAACCCGCTTACGACGCATGCGTGTCATTACGCTACACGCATTCGAACTCGTCATTGCTGGAGGAAGGACGTTCCTCCCAAACGGCAGGGGTTGAACCTGCAACAGTAAGGTGAGGGAACGTCGTTTCTTTTACTTACCTTTTTTCTTTCTACAGAAGGCTGATGAGAACTGGCTGGGGAGAGTCTGCAGAACTGCAGGAAGCCAGCAACGGCCGGGGCACTGCTATCTCCCTTAAAACGGGAGCCGGAGCCGACTTCAGCTCCAGGAGCACGCCGACAGCGGTGGAGCATGTCTGGAGCAGTCATTTCCGACGACTCGGACTACAGCCCCACGGACCTATACATGGGTCCGAGGCGCTGGAAGGAGCGAGAAAGCTGGCGGGGGAGAACCTGCAAAATTGCGGGCAGCCGGCAGCAGCAGCAGCAAACGGCACGCTGATCTCCCGTAATGGGAACAGCTGTGCCCGATTTCGCTCCCGACTTCGCTCCCCGCGCCGGCCCCGGCCGGTCGGGAGAGGAGCAGCCGCGAGCGACCAGTGCCCGTGTGCATGGGGGTCGGTTTGAGCGGCTGGAGGAGATGGCAAGCAGCCGCGAGCGACCAGTGCCCGTGAGCACCGGGGTCGGTTGGAGCGGCTGCAGCATGACCAGCAGCCGTGACGGCCGGTGCCCGTGAGCACCGAGGTCGGTTGTAGCGGCTGCAGCATGCAGGATAAAGCAGCCGGGAGCGGCCAGTGCCCGAGAGCATTGGAGCCGGTTGGACCGGCTGCAGGAGAAATTAAGCAGCCGCGAGCGACCAGTGCCCGTGAGCACCGGGGTCGGTTGGAGCGGCTGCAGCATGACGAGCAGCCGTGAGCGGCCGATGCCCGTGAGCACCGAGGTCGATTGTAGCGGCTGCAGCATGCAGGATAAAGAGCAGCCGGGAGCGGCCAGTGCCCGAGAGCATTGGAGCCGGTTGGACCGGCTGCAGGAGCAGTACCCCTTGTGGGGCTGCAGAGTGGAAATACTCCAAAGTGGCAAAGCCACAGTGGACAACTAATAAGCCCCACAGCAGTACTCCTTGTGGGGCGGCACAGAGTTTCTCACTCATCAGAGGGGAACACCGAGACTCAATCCTGGGCTGACTGCAGAAGCAGCTTCAGGAGCAGCCGTGACGGCCATTGCCCGTGAGCATTGGAGCCGGATGGAGTGGCTGCAGGAACTGCAGCAGGAGCAGTCTCAGGAGTAACGGCTTCAGAAGCAGCCGCAATGGCCAGTGATCTTGTGCATTGGAGCCGGTTGGGTGCCCGAGAGCATCGGGACCAGCTGGAGCAGCTGTTGGAGCATGTAAGTGGCAGCTCCATGAGATGGAGGCTAGTCACAGAAAGGCAGCTAGTAAGTCCTACAGCGGTACCTCTTGTAGGGCTGCACAGTGTTCTCCCTTCTCAGAGGGGAGTATAGGGGGTCAAGTTTGGGCTCCACTTGAACAGGGGAGCAGAACATACCCCTAGTACACTTAGGGTGCGGAAAACCTATGGGAAAACACTTACCATCAGGGAACTGCAAAACTTGAATGTTCCCAGTATCAACCTAAACATGGTAGGGCACGGAATTGAAACGAA
This sequence comes from Amblyraja radiata, assembly GCF_010909765.2. Lineage (NCBI taxonomy): Eukaryota > Metazoa > Chordata > Chondrichthyes > Rajiformes > Rajidae > Amblyraja > Amblyraja radiata. The sequence continues at coordinate 65,697,093 of NC_045959.1, forward strand.
AGAATGTTCTAAGTCCTAACAGATGAAAACCTGGAACTTCCCAACCTCCAATATTAAAATTTGGAGGCATCTTATCTTAACAGGGAAAGATCTTCACATCAAGGGAACTCTGGGACACATTAAGGAACGTCTTAAAAACTACTTCCTGAGAAATGTGCTACCCTCATCAGACACCGGCACCTCAACGACCACGGAGGATGCCGAAATAGTAACTAACCTACTAATAGGAACCAGGGAGATTGGTAGTGGATAACAGATCTATCTGTATGCATAGAATTATTCTACCGACACTTAAAATTCAGAAGTACAGGGGCATACCTTAGAATTCTTCATTCCATTATCCTCCAGTTCAGCATGTACCGAACTGAATGTTCATGCTTACAGGGAAAGAAACAACTAAAGCGCATACTGAACTACAGTGCCCATATATTATAGGACTTATGGAGGACATCCACACGAATCACAGGGATTTGTGTCCTAAATATCCTTCTCATAATTTAGAGGTGGTTGCCACTTCATCTTAGATTGACTAATTTGAATACTTCGTACTTTATATTCTTTACAAATGGGAACCTTTGGTGCAACTAAGGGATTGATCCTAGGGTACTACATGGCAAGCATGGTATTAAAATACGCTTGCTATATAGGACTCATTGAAAGTGCCCACAGATGTATTTAACACAACAGATCGTCTGCGGTCCACCGTTAACACTTTCTTACGGCAAAGTCAGTTCAGCCTTTTCGGATGTTGATTTTTATGATGTCATATAACATGGCAGTACTTTGCCATAAGAAAGGGTACAGCCTTTATGGAGGCTTCCAGGGAACTAAATCAGCCATCAGACTGGTAGTAGAATAATTGGCATTAGGGGCTGTGTGACAGCCACATGATATCGGACCTTTACATAATCATAGTACAGAGCGCTACACGCGTCACTCAAGAAATTATGTGGGGGTCATTCTGACAGACTTATGAAACAACCAAACACAGTTACCCGTCTATGGAACCACATACTGATGGGCCTTGGATTGGGATGCTACTAATTCCATCTCCAGCTGTGGGGGAGATGGAATGCTCAGGAGGCATCACTACTAACGTTGGGCATATATACCTGGGGAAGTGAGAGCTAGTCATGGCTTTAAGTCAAATTGTTTTGGGTTATAACACCAGTATGTTAATCTACAAATTGACAACACCACCGGAGTAGCATATGTCAACCATATGGGTAGAAACATATCAACACCATGTGACTATCTGGCCAACACTATTTGTGAATTGAATTGAATTGAATCCTTCTTGTCAATCAGACCTTTCGGTCTGAACGAGATGTTGTTGCCTGCAGCCATACATGTAATACTAGCAGCACACAATGGACACGGGCTGGCATCCGCCGCGGTGAGTTCACCGGGTACCTCCACACTGTGATGCAGGCAATAGTCTTAGAGTCACTGTCTCTATTAATCTGGATTAATAGCGTATCCAGATAGAGATTGGATATCAGCATCCAACTACCAGGGAAACTGAATTTAGTGGCAGACAACAGGTCACGCTAAGTCCAAAAACTCTGTATGGATGTTGGATAAAATATGTATTGCTGGAACAGCTGGTATGGAACACCAGATAACGACCTATTCACATCCATGCTCTTACCAGTTATCAAATTATGTTCTTGGGAGCCAGAACCTGGGGCAGTGGTTCAGATGTATCTTCGCTGATTGGGGGATCATTTATGCATCCCTCCCTTTGCCTCATCAGTCGGTTATTTAGGAAGAAACTATAGACTTCACATCTCGAATCTTGATATACCTGATTGCCCTACGCAACCGGGGTACTGGTGATATCAACATGGGTCAGAACCATACATCACCACCCATCATAGACCTAACTTACTGGGTCTTCCCGCAACAAGGGGAGTTACCCGTCACTATTATATATTAACCTATTTATTTAGAGTTGAAAGCTCCTCTTCTACACCTGGGACCGACGGACCGAATGCGGAATTATTTCAGCGGGTCACAGACTGTCCACCTAAACATCAGTACTTGGTATCATCTAGTAATGGGAAGGACTGTCACAACAATAATCATCACCCACAGATCTATGAACATCCCGTCTGTTCTGGAATTCCTGGCAAGCCTCCATTACGATGAGAGGCTCAGTCATAGTGCCATCAACTGCGCCAGAGGTGCTCTGTCAATATACCTGTCGAAGGTACAGAGCGGCATTCTGTTGGGACAAACCCTGGTAAACAAACTCATGAGGGGCATTTTTAAAATTAATCCCCAAGAACCAGGTACAGGTGCACAACCTTTTATCCGAAAGCCTTGGGACCAGACACTTTTCGTAATTCAGAATTTGTCGGTCTTCGGAATGGAAATTTTTTAGCGTAGATTTTAATGGCTGGCTCAGTGGTAGAGTGCTCGGCTCATATCCGCAAGGTCGCGAGTTTGCGCCTTGATCGCGGCAGTAAACTCGGTCGCGAGTTTGAGTCTTCAATGTAGTTTTTTCTTGCAGAATAAATGTTTGTATGAAATGCAGTGTAGGAGAAGTGTACTGACTGTGTGGGCAGAACTTTGGAAGTGATTGCCCACCAGTCTAAAAAGCCGCTGTGTCTCCCTGTCCCTGGGATAGCAGGGGGCGATCAAACAGCACAATAACCCCCTCCCCCTCCAACTCCAGAGGAATCCGCTCCCCAATGGGCCGCTACGGCGACAAGTGGCAGTTTGCCCACAGCCCGAGCTGCGCCCCCTCATCCGCCACCCCAAGAACAAGACGTACCTTGCACACCATCAGCTTCTGCCCCTACGTGTTCCTCTGGAGTTGGAGCGGAGCTGGGCTGGAGTTGCTGCTGGCTGTGGGTCTCTGGGATCTCCGTGCTCGCAGTGGGCCTGGGGGTCGGTGTCCCGTTGGTCCTGACGTCTCCGGCCACCCCCCTGGACTGGAGCTGAGACTGGAAACTGTACCGCCCTTGCCCCCTCCCTCTGCAACTGCAAACAACCCCACTCTCCTGCAAGGGCGGTACAGCTCCCGGAGGATGGCAGGTGGCCGGAGACGTCAGGACCAACAGGAACCCGCTCCCCGATGGGCCCCTACGACGCCCCGAGCTGCGCCCCGTCATCCGCAACCCAGGTTCATCTGTAGTTGGAGCGGGGCTGGGCTGGGCTGCTGTTGGCTGTGGGTCTCTGGGATCTCCGTGCTTGCAGTGGGCCTGGGGGTCGGTGTCCCGTTGGTCCTGACGTCTCCGGTGACTGGCACTGTCCTGCTGCAATCACCGACGTGAAGACAGTGCAAAGCCCCCGCGCCGGTGCAATGGGCGGGGAGCTGGAGAGGGGAGGGAAGGGGTCACACACATGGCCGGGAAGCAGAGGGGTGTAGGTGGGGTGAAACTGAAGCGAGCGACAATCTGCTGCTGCCTGCCCGCTGAGTTAAAAAGTTCCCACGCAAGACTCACGAAACACTGTGTATCGTGAGTCTACCGTGGGAACTTTTGAACTCAGCGGGCAGGCAGCAGCAGATTGTCAATTATTAACCCTCCCGCGCAATATACCCTCACCTTCTCTTTTATGAATGGGGATTTAGTTCCCCTTTCTTCGAGGACCGACCGGAGGTTCCGCTGTCACCTCTGCGGGCCGCCCTCGGTGAACGTCTTCAAGGACCTTTCTTCAAGGACCGAAAAAATGTCCGCTATTCGGAGGTTTTCGTTATTTGGATCTTCGGATAAAAGGTTGTGCACCTGTACTCCCAAATATGGGATGTGAGCATTGTACTGACCATGTTAAGAAACTGGTCTCCAGCTACAGCTCTGTTCCTACGGAAACTGACTATGAAAACAGTCATGCTGATGGTCCTGGTCACGCCACAAGGGTCCAGTCACCACAGAAAACAAGGTTGGACAACATGATTATTTCATCTGGAAATTAAGGTTTACATCAGTGTAATAGTCATACAGAACAGACAGGGGTCAGCAGGCCTAAAAAACAGAATTCAGGGCCTACCCTACAGATGGTCGTCTCTGTATTATAACACACTTACTATCATACTTGAAGTATACTAAGATCATCAGAGGGGAGGAATGTCACTTTAATCAGCTACTAACAGCCATTTAAAACAGTGACAGTCCAGACCATCTCTGGATGGCTAAAACAAGTCCTAAATAGGCTGGAGTGGGAACTAGCATTTCAAATCTCACTCCACCAGGGCTGCAGCTACATTAGCAGCTATGAAGTTGGACGTACCAATGGACCAAATCCTCAAGACAGCAGGATGGCCAACGGAGGAATTTTCCAACAACTTTATAACAAACCAGTCATTGAACCTGAAACATTTACAGAAACAAATTTAAGTTCTGTAATATAATAGACCCATAAATAGGGGCAATAATTGGTTCATAATTTTACTGTTGGATTTCAATATCGTATTGATGTCTAATGTTGTTAACTCTACTCTCCCCAAAAATCAAGGCAGATGTGATGCATGGACTCGTTCCACGGCATGAAATCACAGAGCTTTAAAATCTTCACGTAGTCACTCACGTGACTCCGAAGTAAAATAGTAAGATTAAACGAGAACTTACCAGTTTGAAGTTTGATCCTTATTTTATGAGGAGGAACGTTGAGGACTACGTGCCCTCCGCTCCCACCCTTGATCATAGTCTGAACTGGTATCTGTTGTCTAATCTTACTATGTTTAGTCATTATAGTTATCTGTGATTCCACACCGCTGCTTTGAAGAATGACACGCATGCGTCGTAAGCGGGTTCTTCACGTAGTCCTCAACGTTCATCCTCATAAAATAAGGATCAAACTTCAAACAGGTAAGTTCTCGTTTAATCTTACTATTATGTGTCCTCCTGAAGTCGATAATCAGCTCCTTGGTCTTGGAGGTGTTTAGGGACAAGTTGTTACGTGAGCACCATACCGCCAGGTTCTGCACCTCCGCTCTGTATTTAGTTTCATCACCGTTGGTGATCAGCCCGATCACCGTTGTGTCATCTGCAAACTTCACGATGGTGTTGGTGTTGAATGCAGGAACACAGTCATGTGTGAAGAGGGAGTAGAGCATGGGGTTCAGTACACAGCCCTGTGGTGTGCCGGTGCTCAGGGTGACAGTGGAGGACAGGTGCGGGCCCAGTCTCACTGCCTGCGGTCGCTCCGTCAGAAAATTCTGGATCCAGTTGCATAACGGCGAGCTGAGGCCTAGCTGGTGGAGTTTGGTGGTGAGCTTGGTGGGGATGACCGTGTTGAAGGCAGAGCTATAGTCTATGAAGAGCATCCTCACGTACGTGCCCTGTCTTTCCAGGTGTGTCAGGACAATGTGAAGAGCCAGAGAGATGGCATCCTCTGTGGATCGATTTGCCCTGTATGCAAATTGATGAGAGTCTAGTGAGGCAGGGATGCTGGATTTGATGTGGGAGAGGACCTGCCTTTCAAAACACTTCATTGGTATTGGAGTTAGGGCAACCGGGCGGTAGTTGGAGAAATAAGTTTGCATTCAGGTGAGGCATAGGGAAGTATCAAGCTGGCCATGTATGATCATCCAGCCCTTCATGAGGAACAGTAGTACTAATTTATCTTTTGCCATAGGAAACTATGCCTGTGCTTGGAACTTTAAAAATTGTTCAGGAGACTGATTCCTTCCGAGATTACTTCTAATGCAGGTTTCTCATGCAGTGCCACAGTATCTCCACATGAGGGAGCTGTAGAATAACATTCTAAATTTGCATGGCACAAGAACAGCAAGCACAAACACTGTAAATCGGGAATACAATGGGAATAGGTAAAACATATGTCAGCCCACGTGAAAAGCGTAAAGCGTTTTTGGAATGCTGGTTGATTGTTAGAATTTAATGGGATGGAAAAGGAGCTCCTTTTTAAAATAATTTCTGTAGTGGAGGCGGTGTGTTGCTGCCAAGGCCCAGTATTTATTTCCTGCAACTGCAGGCCCTTCAATGGAATGGTTTCCTCTTTCCATTCCAGAGACCAGTTAAGACTCAATAAGAAGCTGCAGATGCCAGAATCTTGAGCAAAGCACAAAGTGCTGGAGGAAATTAGCAGGTCAGGCAGTAGCATGTGGCGAGGAAATGGATAGACGGCGTTTCGGGTCCAAGTGCTGTACCCGGCCCACTGAGTTTCCCCAGCACTGTTGCTCTGTTCAATCCCATTACAGTGGGTCTGGTGTCAAATATAGACCAAAGTATGAACAAAACAGATTTCCTCTCCTGAATTATATCAGTTCAACCTGATTCATTTTTACATAATTACTGATGTAATCTTTTTATTTTGTTAGCATTTACATTTTATAGATTATTAATCTGGCATCCGGGACCTGTCCTCTCTACCACCAGTTCCCTTGTATTAACCTTTAACAAGATGAAGGGAATAGCAGATAGACACAAAAAGCTGGAGTAACTCAGCGAGTCAGGCAACATCTCTGTAGAAAAGGAATAGGAGACATTTCGGGTCAAGACCCTTCTACTGATAACAGTAGTCAGGAATACTAACTCGTCGCACAGGGGACCAATGCACCAGCTTATTTTTTAAGAAGTTAAATGGAACTATTGGAAAACTATCAGTAGGAAGGAACTGCAGATGCTGGTTTAAACTGAAGATAGATGCAAAATGCTGGAATACCTCAGCGGGACAGGCAGCATCTCTGGAGATAAGGAATGGGTGGTGATTTTTCAGAGCCCCTATCTGAAGAACAGTCAAAAGTGTAGATGGCCCATCTACACTAGTCTCACACCTGCCGGTGTTTGGCCCATATCACCCCAAACCTATCCTATCCATGTACCTGTCCAAATGTTTGTTTGAAATCTTGTGATAGTACCGTCTATAAGTTTACATTGAATTTATTTCCCCTTAACAATATCCATTTTCTGATCCATGATTTCAAGATTGTTGGTTTGCAAACTGGAGGATAAGTGCTCTGGGGTGTGAGCAATAAAGAAACTACTGGAGGAACTCAGCAGACGAGGAAGCATCAATGGAGGGAAATGGACAGACATGTTTTATGTTGGGTTTTCGAACAAGTCGATATGCCGTTGGTCCGATTAAGGGTCCCAACCTGAAATATAATCTAAAAAAGACACAAAGTGCTGGTGTAAATCAGCGGGTCAGGCAGCATTTCTGGAGAAGGTGGCCAGATAACCTTTTGGGACGGGACCCTTCTTCAGCCTAATTGTGGTGGGGGGAAGAATGCTGGAAGAGAGGAGGGGCAGGACAAATTCTGGCAAGTAATAAGTGGACACAAAGTGCTGGAGTAACTCAGCGGGTCAGGCAGCATCTTCAGAGAAAAAGGATAGGCGACGTTTCAGGTCAAGGCCCCTATGGGGATATAGGTGGAGGTTATTTTTTAACAGGTAGATGGATGGGCCAAGGCCAGAGATAAGAATACAAAAGGTGTGAGGTAAGTATAGAAGAGGTGAGAGTTGTGAAGCCAGAGGAAGGAATGGAGATGGATGTGATATCGTCATAAATGACCAAGTGTAAAAGCATCAAAAGCTGAAAACAACCATCTTGCGCTGTTTCTTTGGTAAACGCTAATTTCTTGACAGAGTTCCAGTAGAAGATCAGGAAAGACTCAGAACAATTGTGTCTTATTGAAGACACGGCAGCACTCTCCCAAGTCATGACGGTGACTGAGCTGCCTGCTCCAACAGCAAGAACATCCATCACCTTTCTGAGAGCGAACATATAAAAATCACTGACTAATGAAATTAATATATGGAACTTTTCTTTCAGCTACATTCAACCGAAATAAAACAATTAATATCCAGTGAACTTGGGAGGCTTTATCACCAATGCCTTTTCCTCCTGGGTGGAACTGTTACATTCATATTTGCATCCATGTTTTATTATTTGCCTTTGCAGAATGGGGCAATGTCATGCCTACAATGGATATAGAAACATAGAAAATAGGTGCAGGAGTAGGCCATTCGGCCCTTCGAGCCAGCACCGCCATTCAATATGATCATGGCTGATCATCCAGAATCCGTACCCCGTTCCTGCTTTCTCCCCGTATCCCTTCATTCCGTTAGCACTAATATCCAATATATGTTTGGGTATTTTTCATGCTTTAGCATTAAATGATGGTACTTACAGCTGGCAAAGCAAAGAATGACACTCCCACAAGAGCAAACATCGCAGCCAACAGACGACCTGCCCATGTCTTCGGAGTCTTGTCACCGTAGCCAATTGTAGTCAGAGTAATCTAGACAAAATAAAAGTCACACATTAACAAAAACAATTGAGCTTCCTCTAGAAATCCCTGATACAGTGCGAATTAAAGTTTAGTTTAGTTTAGCTTATTGTCACAGTGAAAAGCTGTTTTCTTGCATGCTATCCAGTCAGCGGAAAGACTGTACATGATTGTACAAGCCATCCACAGGATACAGTTACTGGGTAAAGGAAATAATGCATTAGTACAAGATAAAGTCCAGTAAAGACAAACTAAATATAGTCCGAGGGTCTCCAATAAGGTAGATGATAGTTCTGGACTCTTCTCTAGTTGGTGATAGGATAGTTCAGATGCCCGATAACAGCTGGGATGAAACTGTCCCTGAATCTGGAGGTGTGCATTTTCACATTTCTGTATCTCTTGCCTGATGGAGAGGGGAGAAGAGGGAGTGTCCAGGGTAACACTCATCCATGTCGAAGTAGCCATGCTGAGGCAGCGTGGTGTATATGGATATCTGCACTTCACACTGCATATCCCAGAAAATGCAGGGATTACATACTTACGACACCATCAGAAGTAAAAAAGGTTTTGGGCTGTATGTTTCTATTAGAATCTCAGGTGAGGACTGTTGCCATGAATTTCACATCAAATGGTGTGACTGCTGCTTACTGCCTCCAATCCTTCAAAACCTTTGTGAGCAAAACTTTTGTGACAAACACAGAGGCACAGATAGCTAATTTTTCATTCTCTAATATGGGTGGTGTTGGGATGTAGATCAATTCACCTTCCAGAAATTCACCTGTGGCTAAAGATAGTTCATAAGTTCATAAGTGATAGGAGCAGAACTGGGCCATTCAACCCATCAAGTCTACTCCACCATTCAATCATGGCTGATCCATCCTTCTCAACCTCACTCTCCTGCCTTCTCCCCTGGTACCCGCACCAATCAAGAATCTATCAATCTCTGCCTTAAAAATATCCACTGACTTGGCCTCCATAGTCTTCTGTGGCAATGAATACCACAGATTTACCACCCTCTGACTAAATAAATTCCTCCTCATCTCATTCCTAGAGGCGTGTCATTTTATTCTGAGGCGATGGCCTTTGGTCCTAGACTCTCCCACTAGTGGAAACTGATGATCTGCAAGGGCCTCTGCAATTTCCAGTTTACCTTCCCACATGGTTCAAGGATGTACTTGGTCAAGCCTAGTGGATATATTCACCTTAATGTGCTTTAGAACCGCCAATACCTTCTCATGGGTAATTCGTATGTGATCTGGGACATGAGCCCCATAAATTTTAAGTGCACTGGAATTTTATAGCTGTGCTCAAATATAGCGGAGGTAGTTATACTCCTAGTTCCCCGTTTTATTTATACCTGAGTTTCCATTCATGTGCCCAGCTGTGGGACAACAATGAGTTCAGTTTACTTTAAAAGGCCCTTCGGCCCACAATCCATGCCTACCATTGACCACCTGTTCGCACTGGTTCTATGTGATCCCAAATTCTCATCCACTCCCTACACACTTGGGGCAATTTACAGAGACCAATTAACCTATAAACCTGCACGCCTTTGGGATGTGGTAGGAAAGTGGAGAAATCGAAGGAAACCCACGTGGTGACAGGGAGAACTTGCAAACTCCACACAGACCGCACCTGAGGTTAGGATAGAACCTAGGTCTATGGTGCTGTGAGGCAGAAGCTCAACCTGATGCACCACTGTGCCACCCACTTGAGATAAGTTTCTGGATTGGTCTCACTCTTTTAATTGCTGCCCAGTGATAGATGGAATCCCGATCCAACCTCCGACATGGTACAGAATGCAGCAGGTCTGATCACTGACCTCCCAAGTAAAGAGGTCAGTAATAAGGTTTAATGTAGTTTAGCTTAGGTATACAGTGCAGGAACAGGCACTTCTGCCTATCGGGTCCGTGCTGACTAGCGATACCCATACACTATCACTATCCAACACGCACTAAGGACCATTTACAATTTTTCCAAGCCAATAAACCTACAAACCTCTACGTCTTTGGAGTGTGGGAGGAAACCAGAGAAAAACTGGTCACAGAGAGAATGTACACACTCCATATAGACAGCACCCGCAGGATCGAACCCGGGTCTCTAGTGTTGAAAGGCTGCAACTCTACCGCTGCGACACCGTGCCGCTTTGAAAGTCATTGATCTTAGATTGCAAATGTCAACTGAAATTGTTTGGTGGCACAGTTGCATTTTGAATCTCTGCTTTGTGTATTCAAATGAGTCTTTTTAAAATTTCTTCTCCATATTTTGCCGTTAGCCTTTTGCGAAAAGCTACAGATGAGTAGTTTTTAAAGAAAGTGCATTGAGGTAATGACTGAACCAAGTGCTAGTCAAACACCTTGGGATTTCCTCTCCGCAGCTTAACATGAACAGCAAGGAGAGTGAAGTAAATTATAATACCCACTTCACAATTAAGTCTGAATAGGGTGTAAAACATAACATTGATTCACAGAATTGGGCCCTGTATCTGAGGAGGGATGTGCTGCCATTGGAGATGGTCCAGACGAGGTTTATGAGAATAATACCAAGGATGATTGGGTTAACATGTGAGCAGCTTTAGACGGCACTGGGCCAGGAATCACTGGAGTTTAGAAGGTTGAGGGGGGATTGCATTAAAACTTACCGAATATTTACAGGCCTGGATTGAGTGGATGTAGAGAGGATGTTTCCACTGCTGAGAGAGTCTAGGACCAGAGGCACAGCCTCTGAATTAAAGGAGAATTTCTTTCAGAATTTGTGAATCTGGGGAATTCATTGCCGCAGATGGCTGTGGAGGCGTCATTGGGTATTTTTATAGTGGAGATTGGAGGCACAGTGGCACAAAGGTAGAAAGGCTGCTACATTGCAAGTTCCATCCTGACTATGGATCTGTCCGTACGGAGTTTGTATGTTCTCCCTGTGACCGTATGGATTTCTCTGGGTGCTCCAGTTTCCTCTCGCACTCCAAAAACGTATAGGTTTACAGGTTAATTGGCTTTGGTAAGTTGTAAATGTATCCCTTGTGTGGAGGTTAGTGTACGGGGTGATCGGCGGGCTGAAGGGCATGTTTCTGTGCTGTATCTAAAGAAGTCCAAAGAATGAAAGTGTTAAGACGCACGAACAACTGGCGATAAAATGATCATCTGTACTAGAAATGAGTAATGAATATCAAAGGTTGCTTTATTTTGTAGGAATAAAATAATTCCTCATTTATTCCCACATTCCTAAATAAGAGCCATCATTGTCTTCAGAGCAGCATGCAGCATTAACATCAAAGATACTAGGGGAGCAAGATAGGCCACTCCTCCGAAATCCAATGGGCTGACGTGTAGTACGTAACGGAACGTCACGGCCGCCATTTGTCTGATATGCTTCCCGCTGTGTAATCCACTCTATCATCAGTGTAATCAGTGTTGTTGGGAAGTGTTTGATATAGCGCATCTATTACCTCACGTATTTTAGTTAATTTTATTGTAAATGGTTTCCCCCTGTTCCCCCATTTCCCTCCCATCTTTCCTCCCCAGCCGCCACCTTTGCGTAGTTTCCCTTGCATTGTGTTGTGAAGCTTCCCTTGTATTGCTTTAACACACACTGTGCACAAAATTAAATTTAACTTATATGTATATTTATATCAATGTGTGTTTGTGTGTGCCTGTGTGTGAGAGGCAAGTTAAGGACCTGTCCCCAGCAGCATGCGATTGCATGCGTCTAGCGTGACCAAATGTGGTCGCTTGAAAAATCTTGCAATGCCTGCAGGCGCATTGAGGGCGTACGCAGCGTCTCGACGGGCGTACGCAGCGTCTCGACCGGCGTACGAGAGAGAGAGAGAGAGAGAGAGAGAGAGAGAGAGAGAGAGAGAGAGAGAGAGAGAAACGATGGCACGTTATAACGAATGTTATAACTCCCCATCTCACTCTGCCCCTTCTCTCTCTCCCTACGACACATTGTGAGAATTTCTTAAAACTTAGTCATTGAGGGCTCCGGACCGCGAGCACGGACTTCTTCCTGCAGGTAAAGTCATTCACCCACGTTGTGTCTCTGCCTTTCGCTCTCTCTCTCCCTCCCTCCCTCCCTCACTCTCTCTCTCTCGCGCTCTGTCTCCCGCTCCCCATCTCGTCTCTCTCTCTCTCTCTCGCTCTCCCACTCCCTTCCTCTCTCACCCCCTCCCTGTCGCCTCGGCATTCCCGGAATCATTGATGTTTTGGGGTGACGGCTGCACCTGCGGTTCCTTCCTGTTGGGTTGGGGGGAGGGGGGGCGAGAGTCATGGCCCGTGGGGGCTCCTGGTCTGTTCCCTCTGCGGGTGCCGCCTGGCCCCGCTAAGTTCCTCCAGCACTCTGTGTTTTTTGTTTGGCTCTGCAGTTGAAGGTGGACACGGTGGGGGGGGGGCTGTGTTGGCTCAGCGGGACGGCAGCGGCTCTGGGGAGAGGGTTGCGGTTCTGGTCGAGACCCTTCTGCAGACAATCACAAGTACTCTCACCGACGAGAGTTCAGTTCAGTCTGAAGAAAGGTCTTCTCTCCAGAGTCGCTGCGCTGCCAGTCCTGCTGAGTTACTCCAGCTTTTATCTATCCTCAATTTCCGAGTTAAATACAGTTTCTCACGGGGGGCTTTTTGCGTCTACCCCCCCCCCCCCCCCCCCCCCCCCCCCCCCACTTCCCAACCTCAGCCTCACGGACAGTGTGTGGGCAGACCGGTAAAATGGCGTTGACAATCACACATGTGATACTACGCTTTTTTCGCTGAGTGGCGCATCTTGCTCCTCTGGTATCTTTGGTTAACATGGTCTTTCAGCAAGTACGCTTATATTTTTCCAACTCAATAAGGACAGACTGAAATCAAACTTTATGCTTCCAAGTTACTTTACATTCCCTTAATCTCAGTGGCTTTTTATGGTGCAGTATATTTGTTTGGAGCTTCAGTGCATCTGAGCATCCCATGTCCCCTTCACATACCAAATTTGTTGTATTTCACTGCCTCACCCTTACTATTACCTAGATTCAGATTTATTATGTCCACATTTTCAAATATTGGTCTTTCCAAAGTTTGCCTTGCATTTTTCACTCTCCATAAATGACAGCTCATTTATCAACTAAGAATTTAGTAGATAAATGAGTAGCTAGCTTTGCTGGCTACTTTGTTGTTCATATTGATCTCAGGATATTTGTTGTTGTATTCTTCTACCACAGGCTACTTTCAGGCTTTATATATTCATTCCTCGAACATCGTACAATTTGCTGTTTCGCATGGTGTCATGCTGTTAAACCATGGTTGCCTCCCCAAATCTCTTTCAATGCCTTGCTTATTTTCGTCTGTCTTTAAATGTCTCAAAATGCTTCTCCTCTACTTTTTTAGTCCAGGCCACCATATATTTTCCACAAGCTTTAAATGGCTCCAGCCTAAAATAACTATTCCTTTCAGAGCAGATGGGGCTGCACGGTGGCACAGCGGTAAAGTCGATGCCTTACAGCACCAAAGACCTTGGTTCGAACCGGATTACGGGTGCTTTCTGTTTGGAGTTTGTATGAGCTTCCTATGACCACATGGATTTTTTCCAGGTTTCCTCCCACATTCTGCTCTGGTTTCCTCCCACATTCCAAAGACAAACATGTTCGTAGTTAAATTGGCTTTGCTAAGAATTATTAAATGCCTCTAGTGCATGCAGGTGCAGCAGGCAGTGAAGAAAGCGAATGGTATGTTAGCATTCATAGCAAAAGGATTTGAGTATAGGAGCAGGGAGGTTCTACTGCAGTTGTACAGGGTCTTGGTGAGACCACACCTGGAGTATTGCGTACAGTTTTGGTCTAATCTGAGGAAGGACATTCTTGCCATTGAGGGAGTACAGAGAAGGTTCACCAGACTGATTCCTGGGATGTCAGGACTTTCATATGAAGAAAGACTGGATAGACTCGGCTTGTACTCGCTAGAATTTAGAAGATTGAGGGGGGATCTTATAGAAACTTACAAAATTCTTAAGGGGTTGGACGGGCTAGATGCAGGAAGATTGTTCCCGATGTTGGGGAAGTTCAGAACAAGGGGTCACAGTTTAAGGATAAAGGGGAAATCTTTTAGGACTGAGATGAGAAAAACATTTTTTTCACACAGAGAGTGGTATGGATGATCAGCCATGATCATATTGAATGGCGGTGGAGGCTCGAAGGGCCAAATGGCCTACTCCTGCACCTATTTTCTATGTTTCTATGTCTATGGGACAGTGCTAATGTGCAGGGATCACTGGTCGGCACGGACTCGGTGGGCCGAAGGGCCTGTTTCCGCGCTGTACCTCTAAACTAAACCAACAGATGCTGGTTGACATATTGAGTATTTACAACATTTTCTATTTTTGTTGCTTGGAAATTTTTGATTGATTGCTTGTCCCAGAATATATTGCAGACAGGGAAGAAAAGTCCTTCAGTCCCAGAAAGGCCCAGATATCCTCTCAATGTCCAGACTGAACACTTACCAAACCCCACCACAATGCATCTGCGTAGGTGTTGAAGTCTTGTGTGCTGTTCCGGGCATTATCATCTTTTTCAACCAGGTAAACGAGGAACGAGGCTAGAATGAGCGATAGAAAACCAATATACCAGGCAGTGATGAGTTCCTGATAAACAAGAGAGAGAACTATTAATTGTTTCCAAGTGGATAAGCACACGCAAGGTCGGGATTGCATCCTCAAAGAATAATCTCCCCCAAATCAATGTCTGATAAGGCCATAAGGAATAGGAGTAGAATAAGGCCATTCGGACATCATGTCTACTCTGCCATTCAATCATGGCTGATCTATCTCTCCGTGCTAACCCCATACTCCTGCCTTCTCCCCATAACCTCTAACACCTGCCTTCTTCCCAAAACCTCTGTCTCCTGTGATTCCCCCCCCCAACTCCTCACATCTCTGAGGAATAATCTCACCCAGCCCAATTCCTTCTAGGACCACATGCTGAATTCCCCTCTCCTACCTCTCCTCCCTCCACCTCTATACACTGTCCAAGTGCCAAATGACCAAATCACACACCATCTACCAAGCTCTGTCACCACCAACCACAATTTCTCTACTCTATTTATCTGACACTCTTTAGTCTCCTTTTCACCTCTAACTTTTGTCACTTTTATCTGTTACTCGCCAAATGTTGTCTCATCCCAGCCTCTCTCCGCCAGCTTTCTCTCCCCCTACTCCCTTCAGTCTGAAGAAAGGTCCCAATTCGAAATGTCGCCCGACCATCGCCTCCCTACTGCCTCCATACTGCCCATCCCCTCCATAATGCCCATACTGCCCATCAGACCATACCCCTGACCCCTTGAGTTCCTCCAGCACTTTCCATTACTCAAAATACCAAGTATAGTTTCTCTTCATTTGTATCCTCTGTTATCGTTGCATCACATGATGTTCTGGGATGAATTTATGTTAAATTAAAACAGCTGCTATAATCAGGTCCGTTAAAATAAATGATAGTAACCATAATGGTGAGGATAGTGTTAATGTGCGGGGATCGCTGGTCGGCGTGGACTCGGTGGGCCGAAGGGCCTGTTTCCGCACTGTATCTCTAAAACTAAAACTAAAAACATAAATAATATCGGGTATTAACCTGTTTCACCAGTAAGGCAACAACATAGCCTTATTCTGTTTCTGAAGGGACTTCCTTACTTACCTTGTGTTGGAAGGAACTGCAGATGCTGTTTTAAACCGAAGGTAGACACAAAAAGCTGGAGTATCTCAGCCGGACAGGCAGCATTCAGACGCAAAGAAGGGCCTCAACCCAAAACGTCACCCATTCCTTCTCTCCAGAGATGCCGCCTGTCCCGCTGATTTCCTCCAGCTTTTTGTGTCTATCCTTACTTACCTTGCTGTGTGAACAGATTGCGGAACCTAAGAGTTTCCAAGTGCCTCCCCTTCGGTCCATCCGCAACATGCGGAGTATTTGTAGAAATCGCAAGCTTCGTAGCGACGTTGCCACGATGTTCTGCAACGTCCCCACGGCAACAATCACCACGGAACAGATCAAGACGATGATATCTGGAAAGGTACAAGGAAAATACTCTAGTGTGAGGAAGACTGAATCTAAGAGAGTCAAAAATTCAGTCAGATTCTTCAAAGGGTGGCTGTCCATCAACGGTGCCCCCTCTCCAGTGAGAAGGTTGTGCAGTTTTGCCCCGTAAGAACTGGGGCATCATTCCAGTTCAATACAGATGGGCTGTTGGTGTTGTCATCTTTCAACTGAGTTGGCAACTATAATGCTCTCAAATGGACATCAAATGCCCCATTGCACAATCCCGTAATTAGTTCCTGTATCAATGCCTCAGGCAACAGGTTAATGAGTGACTTTTATGGGCACCATTTAGTTGATGGATTTTTTTAAATTGTACCACAAGGACAGCATTGAGTCAGAAGAAGGGTCCCGACCTGAAAAGTCACCTGTCCATTCCCTCTCCAGAGGCACCTGACCTGCTGAGTTCGCCCAGCACCTCGTGTATCACAAATCACAAATTCCATCTGCCATTTCTCCACCCATTTCTGTGGCTGATCTATATCCCAATGTACACTTTGACAACCTTCCTCACATTCTGGCGACCCCAGCAATCTTGATGTCACTGTTGATTGTTCCAAGGTACAGCATGGAAACAGGCCCTTCATCCTAGTAAGTCCATGCCGACCATTGATTACCCGTTCACATGTGTTCTGTGTTATCTCACAGTCATGTCCACTCCCTACATATCTGGGGATTTAAAAAAAAAAACAGGCCAATTAACTTACAAACCCCCATGTGTCTGAGATGTGGGAGGAAACCGGAGTACTCAGAGAAAACCCACGTGTTATAAGGAGAATGTGCAAACTCCACACAGACTACACTCAAGGTCAGGATCGAGCCTGGGTCCCTGGTGCTGTGAGGCAGCAGCTCTACTAACTTTGCCACTGAGCTGCCCAATGTGAATGAAATAATAAGCTCTTTAAATACAAGCATTTACCATCTTTCCCCTCAGTGCTAGGGTCAGCAATCACCAATCACAGTGACCAAGCTTGAATCGTGAGAATAATTTTGCATTAACATATCTAACAGACAGTTTCCAATTTTGGTTGACTGTTAATAAAACAACTACTGACCTAGAAGACATAATGGCTTTCTGATGAACTTCAGGCGCCCTTTCCATCCTCTATATCGACAGCAGCAGCCAGCTGCCCAGACCCTGAGACCAAACTCTAAGCCAAATACCACAATGGTAACAGCTTCCTATTAAAAAAAGGGCACACTGCTGTTACAAAGCACTACAATTTAATATCAACGCTAAATCATCAATACACTTGTGTAACAGATCATGATAGGAATAGATTGGGTAGACGCACAGGGTCTCTCGCCCAGAGTTGGGGAATCGAGGACCAGAGGACATAGGTTTAAGGTGAAGGGGAAAAGATTTAATAGGAATCTGAGGGGTAACATTTTCACATCAAGTATGGTTGGTGTATGTAACGAGCTGCTGGAGGAGGTAGTTATGGCAGGGACTATCGCAACGTTTAAGAAACAATTAGACAGATACATGGATAAGACAGGTTTAGAGGGATACAGTGTGGGCCAAATGCAAGTATGTGGGATTAGTGTAGATGGAACATGTTGGCCGGTGTGGGCAAGTTGGACCCAAGGACCTGTTTCCATGCTGTAAAACTCGATGACACTATTTCTACATCATACATGTAGGCTACTGACAAATTTCAAAATACATGGTCCCGCCTTGTTTATTTTGATATTTAAAATCAATAAAGTATTAAATATTGTAAGTTGTGCAAAACAGAGCTTCAGTTAAAACAATCCCAACCCCATCTGTGAGAAGAAATTGAATGTTTGACTATCAATTTTTTTTAACATTAATTCTAAAGCCAATGGTGGATCATCTGAGGTTATGGAGAAACACATAAGGTGCAGATAAGTGATGTTGGTGATGATTACAGCAAAAGTTCCTCAGAATTGTGTCCAGGGCCCATCTTGTCTTTAGCAGCTTCAATGTTTTTCCCTTCATCATAAAGTTGAAAGGATGAGCAATCAAGCAATTATGAATCAATCTTTCCCCAATTAAACAAAATGTTATTATTACAAGACATACATGGATAGGAGAGGTTTAGAGGGATATGGGACAAACGCGGGCAGGTGGGACTAGTGTGGATGGGACATCTAGGTCGGCTTGGGCAAGTTGGGCTGAAGGGCCTGTTTCCAGCGGTATGACTCTAAGACTCTCTCTCTATGATAAGATAACATTCTGCCTTAGCTTGAAACCTGACAGGCAATATTTGTTGCACACAAGTACTAAGACTATTGCCAGCAAGTGGGAATCTAATCATCACTCCTTAATGTTCAGTGGCATTACAATTGTTAAATTGTCCACAATCAAACGCCTGTGGTAACTATAGTCCAGAAACTTTGCTGGACTAACTACAAAGATCATTCTTATAAAAGCAAGTCATAGGCTGGATATTCTGGGTATTAGGCAGTGGCTCACTACTTAATGCTGCAAAGCCTTTTCACCATCCATAAGGCCTATCAGAAATGGGGTAAAATATTTTCCACACAAATGTGGACAGCTTGAATAACAATCAAGAACCTTGACACCATTCAGAATATAGCAGCCAGTTTAATTGGCATCTCATCAATCATCTGAAACATGTGCAGGTGCAACATGCTGGTAGGGTGTACCATCTACAAGATGCACTGCACATCTTCACATGTTCATGAGCTCCAGGAGCAGAATTAGGCCATTCGGCCCATCAAATCTACTCCGCCATTCCATCATGCCTATCTGTCTTTTCCTCTCAACTGCATTCTCCTGCTTCCTCCCCATAACCCCTGACAAGAAATAATCACTAATCACTAATCTTTGACAACATCTTCCAAACGCATGACCCCTAACACCTAGCAGGACGGTGGCAGCAGCCACAAAGAAACATGTATTGACTTTCTCCCCAAATCATTAAACGTCCTGACTTTTAAATAAATCAAAGATAGACACAAAATGTTGAAGTAACACAGCGTGACAGGCAGCATCGCTGGAGAGAAGAAATGGGTAATGTTTCGGATCGAGAACCTTCTTCTGACTGGATATGAATAAGGTTAGGTGAATGAATGGATGAATAATGTAAAGAGCAATGTATATTGATCCGAATGGTATATGTATCGGGTTTGAGGATTAGGTGTGTAATGTAATAAGGGGATAGATGAGTTAAATTTGTACAGCGATAGATAGCAGTGTATGAAGAGTCGGAGGCAATTGATTTATATAGATTTTGAATGTGATCAATTTATAATGTATGTAGAGTTATGGATGAGTGATGTATGAAGAGGAAGGAGGAATCATGTATTTATATGTGTAGATGCGAAACAAGGTGGTTAGTAGAGATAGAATCCATAGGGTGATGTACAGTATGTTGTTCAATGCAGATAACTGAATTTGATGAGGTTCTGATCAAACAGGTGGCCAGATTGTTTGAAGAAATTATCCCATGGAGAAGAAGAAGAGTTTTGTAGGAAGAGTGTCAAATGATGTTGTATGGTAAGAAGTAGACGAACAAAATACATAACTAAATGGATGATGTGCGATGTGCTGTTTAAGAAGGAACTGCAGGTGCTGGAATATCGAAGGTAGATAAAAATGCTGGAGAAACTCAGCGGGTGACGCAGCATTTATGGAGCGAAGGAAATAGGCAACGTTTCGGGCCGAAACCCTTCTTCAGACTGAAGAAGGGTTTCGGCCCGAAACGGAGCCTATTTCCTTCGCTCCATAGATGATGTATGATGTGCTAATTGATTGACTTTAAGAAAAAGGAGCAGAAATAGACTGTGCAGTGCTTGAACCTGCTTCATCATTCAAGAAGCTCATAACCGATCTGATCCCAGCCTCAACACCTTCTTGCCAGATCCTCACAATCCTTCACTTCCCCGGAATACAAAAATCTATCGGTCTCAGCCTTCACCTCAACAGGGCACTTGGGCAAAGAACTTCACAACCTTCTTAGAGAAAGCATTCCTCCTCATCCCCATGAAGGTTGCGAATTCTGTTCTGGTCATCATTGTGCAAAATTATAAGTTCCTAAACTGCAGAAACAAAATTAGGCCAGTCGGCCCATCATGGCTGATCTATCTTTCCCCCTCAACCCCATTCTCCTGCCTTCTCCCCATATTAATCAGGAATCTGTCAATCTCCACCTTAAAAATATACATTGGCCTCCACATACTCTGTGGCAACGAATTCCATAAATTCATCAAGTTCTGACACAAGAAATGCCTCCTTATCTCCTTTCTAAATTATTTTATTCTGAGGCTATAGGCTCTGATCCTAGACTCTCTCACTGGTAGAAACATCCTCTCCACATCCACTCTATCCAGGCCTTTCACTATTTGGTAAGTTTCAATGAGGTCCCACTCATCCTTCTAAACACCAGTGAGTACAGACCCAGTGCCACCAAACGCTCATCATATGTTAACCCAATCAATCCTGGAACCATTCTCGTAAACCTTAAAGTGCTTCTTAATAACAAAGGAGACATGTTCCAATCCTTCAGCATTGAATCCATTTCCTTGATGAGAAAATGGGAATTGGTTGGCAATATTGTATTCTATCCTGTACCAAAAAACTATCCTGTAACATTAAAATAGGTGGTAGCATACACAGTGAAGAATGTTAAGAATCTTTGCCACCGAAGTCTGTGGAGGCAAAGTCAGTGGATATATTTAAGGCAGAGATAGATAGATTCTTTGATTAGTACAGGTGTCAGAGGTTATGGGGAGAAGGCACGAGCATGGGATTAGGAGGGAGAGATAGATCAGCCATGATTGAATGGCAGAGAAGACTTGATGGGCCAAATGGCCTAATTCTACTATCACATGATCTTATGATCTTAATGATGATTACCACGGTAAAATTGGTCAACTGGGTCAATAGGCCGATGAATGGCAGATGGAGATAATTCAGATAATTGCAGCTTGTTGCATTTTGGAAAGACAAACCAGGGTAGGACATGCATAGTAAATAGTGGAGCCCTGATGAGTGTTGTAGAACAGAGAGACCAAGTGGTGCAGGTACATCATTTCATTAAAGTGTGAAACAGGTATACAAGGTGGTAAATAAGGCATAGTGGCATGCTTGCCTATTTGTCAGTGCACTGTGCACAGGAGTGGGGCCATCATGTTACATCTGTACAAGATGATGGTAAGATCACATTTGTGGTACTGTGTCACCCAGCTATTGGAAGGCTGCCTTAAAAGCAGAAAGAGCGGAAAAAAAGATTCTTGAGGAAGTTACCGAGCATGGAAGAGTTCAGTTATAAGGAGAGGTTGGATAGGCTGGATCTTATTTTCTTGGAGTGTACGAGCCTGAGGAGTGATATTATGGAGGATTATAAAATCACGAGGGGCATAGACAAGGTGAACAGTCACAGTCCCAGAATAGGGAAGTCTCAAACGAGAGGGCACAGGTTTACTTTGAGGGAAGAAAGTTTTAAAGGGGACCTGAGGGATATTTTTTTCAAACAGAGGGAGCTGCGTACATGGAATGAGCTGGTAGAGGAAGTGGCAGAAGTGGGTACAATTGCAACATTTAAAAGAGGCTTGGATGGATACAAGGATAGGAAAGGTTGGAAGGATATAGGGCAGATGCAGGCAAGTGGGACTAGCTCGGTTGGGCAACCTGGCCAACATGAATGCGTTGGGCCGAAGGGTCTATTACCATGCTGTGAAGCTGTATGATCTTATTACTCAGTAATAGAAGCAGTCCATTCATCCTATCGGGACTGTTCCGCCATTCAATTAAATTATGTTGGATCAAATCAAGTCAAAACATTTGAGCAATGGTGGAGCATTTTAGTTGGGTTTCTTGAAAACAAATCAATTGGAACGGAAAGTCTTTGCAGATTTCTGAATTCAAATACTAATGACTTTAAACACACACAAACTAATTAATTAACTCAAATCTGGTACCTAGAAGACTAGCTGTATAGTGTAGACCAAAATTAAATTATACTTAACCAGTATTAGGAGCCATTCTTGTGAGAGTGTCTCATATTCATCAAATGTTGACAGAATGGCCAGGATTAAGCACCCGATCACTAACAAAAATCTGTTAGGTGAGAAACAAAAACTTCTGATTACAAGCATCAAACAGCAATAACAGTAACAATGAACAAAAATGTAGCAACATTTCCAATCAATATATAAGTTTATTTTAGTTTATTATTATTATTGTCATGTATCCAGGTACAGTGAAAAGCTTTTGTTTGCATGATATCCAGTCAAATAAAATAGTTTAGATAATTAAAGAAAAGACTATCATGATTGGAAGGAACATGTACAGTACAATACATTTCAGTGCATGGGGCAAAAGTCAGAACTTTGGATAATTATATCACCAAAATAAACTGAGATTGAGATTAGGTACACATATATCAGAAATGAGTGAAATGGATCCATATAAAATTTGTAAACAACACGATCTGTATGGAAACATATTCACTGCTTTTATGGTTTAGACATAATTGCCTTCAATATTCTGCCTACACTCTGCAAATCCACATTCATGTACAGAGCTTCTTAGATACCAGAACATTATGCATTCATTTTATCTAGTTAGAAAATCATGTGCAGCAAGCATGTTTTCAATGCGCTCTTTCAAAGGGCGAGGCTCATTACTGAAAGTGCAGCTCAGGATCCAGAATTGGTTGCCCTGACCTATTCAGACATTCATGGTGTACAGTATGTCAATCAGCTTTATGTATAGTTAGTCCCTTGGGATGGTGGGTTGCAACTACGGTAATAGAACATGTCATATGCTTAAGCATATTGTTTGTGCATCCTTTCAGTCAGTCTGAATTTGACTGCTGCAGTAAACCGTTTTTGTTCAATGCACATGTCTCAGTAAGTTACTTACAACACTAATTGCCAGGACTCGAGAGACTGCATAATAGGAAGAGGTTTGGCAAGCAGGAACTTTAGCCCTTGGAGCACAGGGTGATCTCCAAGAGGTGTATAAAATCATAATAATAATAATAATATCTTTTATTGTCATTGCACATAAGTGCAACGAGATTTGGGTATGCAGCTTCCATCCGACATCATAACTTAAATTACTAATAAAATTTAGATTTAAATACCCCGAGAACATGGTTTGTAAAAAGAACATTAAAACAGTAAAACAGTCAAATCAGACTAAAGTGCAGATGTGTCTGTGTGACGTGACCATCCGAGGGAGACAGTCCAGGGGGGGATGGGGGGCACGCAGCAGGGCAGGTTCAGAGCCGCTATAGCTCTGGGAATGAAGCTGTTCCTGAGTCTGGAGGTTCGGGCGTAGAAGGCCTTGTAACGTCTGCCGGAAGGAAGTAGTTCGAACAGTCCATTACAAGGGTGTGAGGAGTCTTTATGGATGCTGACGGCCTTCCTGAGGCACCGTGTGTGGTAGATGCCCTCCAAGGCTGGTAGCGGTGTCCCAATAATTTTCTGCGCTCTGTGGACGACGTGCTGAAGAGCTCTCCTCTCCGCCTCCGTGCAGCTGAGATACCACACAGAGATGCCATATGTTAGTATGCTCTCTGTCATGCAGCGGTAGAAGGTTGTCAGCAGCTGTTGGGGCAGACCAGTCCTTTTCAACGTTCTCAGGAAGAACAGTCGTTGCTGTGCCTTTTTGACCAGCGCAGCGGTGTTGGTGGACCATGTGAGGTCCTCTGAGATGTGAGTGCCCAGAAACTTAAAGCTGGACACTCTCTCCACACTGTCCCTGTAGATGGAGATTGGTGCGTATTCCCCATTCTGTGACCTCCTGAAGTCGATAATCAGCTCCTTGGTCTTGGAGGTGTTTAGTGACAAGTTGTTACGTGAGCACCATAGGCCATGAAGGCAATAGAGAGGTATGATTGCACAGTTATTTTCCCCAGGGTTGGGGAATCTAAAACTAAAGGCCTTAAGTGCTTTTTTCGGCAACTGCCGGCAACTGTCACAGTCGTAGTAGGTCACCGAAAAAGCAGCGACTGGACCCCCCCCTTATGACCAGCTACGACAACCTATCACCTAGTCGACGTCAAGCTACGGTAAGCTACCGACAACTGGCGACCCATTAGGACGTCCACCTATGACCACACCTACGACAACCTACGACCACACAGGTGACAACCAAAGTCAACCTATGTCCAACCGGACAAGCTACGACAAGCAACGACCCTGTCAGCGACAACTGAAGACAACTGAAGACAATTCAGTCGCCGGCACCTGTCGCTGTTTGACGTAGGTAGTCGCCAATGGAATTCACCGAAGTCAGCACCAGGCGACAACCACCGTCACCAGGCGACAACCTGCGTCATCCTGGCGAAAACCTACGACAGCATCTACGACAGGAGAAGACAAGCTACGTCAAGCCCACAGTCGCTGAAAAGTTTTGAAGATTTCAAAATCCAGCGGCAACCAGAAAATCTTTATGACTCTTTAGGCGACTTGAGGAGACTACTCACGACCATACAGGTGCCACCCTGCGACCATGTGGCGACAGCCTAGTCACCTGTAGTCACCAAAGAAATCACCTAAGTGGGATAGGGGCTTAAGGTTTAAGATGAGAAGGTGGACATTAAGGTAGGAAAGTGGACATTAAACTGGAAAGAGTGCAAAGAAGATTTACAAGAATGAGGGCCTGAGTTCTGAGTTATAGGGAGACATTGAGCAGGTTAGGACTCTATTCCTTTGATCATAGGACACAGAGGAATAACCTTATAGGAAACTATAATATCATGAGGAGCATAGATAAGATGGATGCATGGGAATCAAAAGCTAGAGAGCATAGTTTTAAGGTTAGGACAGGAAAGATTTAATAGGAACCCGAGGGGCAACTTTTTCACAGTGTAGTATGTACAAAGGAAGTGGTTGAGCACATAATCCTCTGACATTTTCACCACCTCCAATGAGATTCCACCACTAGCCACATCTTCCCATCTCCACCCCTTTCCGCTTTCCTCAGAGACCTCCTCCGCAAAGCCCTGGCCAACTCGTTGTTTCCCACCCTAAACACCCCCTCCCCAGGTACTTTCCCCTACTACCGCAGGAGAAGCAACAATTGTCCCCATATCTCCTCCCCCTTCCCAGTTTTCTGCCCAGTCTTACTGTCACCGAATACATTTTATCTCTACCACCCACTCCCCTGATATTAGTCTGAAGAAGGGTCTAGAACCCAAAATGTCACCGATTCCTGCTCTCCAGAGATGCTGCCTGTCCAGCTGAGTTACTCCAGCATTTTGTGTCTATCTTCGATCTGCAGTTCTTTCCTACTCAAGGAAGTGGTTGAGGTAGGTAGAATAACAACATTTAAAAGACATTTGGACAGATACATGGACAGGAAAGGCTGAGAGGGATATGGGCCAAAGGTGGGGGATCCAAATGGGGCGAGCTTAAATAGGAATAGGCGGGTTGGGCTAAAGGGACTGTTTCCATGCTGTATGTCTGTGAATCCACATAGACCCACATTACACTTCAAGATGCTTTTCAGAAAACCTCAATATTATCTGAGCCTTTGGGGTTATTCAACTATTCAGCGAAATGAATGAGGAATCCCTAATGGGAATTATAGTGAATAACTAGTCTGGTATTTTAAGGCCTCAATTGTTGATTCAAAGACATGAGTTCAATCCCAATATATAAACTGATGAAGTAAATAAATCCAGAATAAAAGGTTAGTAATGGTGACCACAAAACTCTGGAGTTTTGCAAAAATCTCTCTCACTAACTATTGTCGTTCAAAGGAAATCATACTCGTTCTGGTACATCTGATTCCAGACCGAAGGCAATGTGGTTGGCTTTAATTGGAATCTGAAATGGCACACAAATGAAGGGCAATTTTATCTGGGCATAAACACTTTGACAGTGATGCCCATACTGAATGTGTATTGTAAAAAAATAATCACGCAAATGAAAATTCCATTCAGGGTTTATTTGTGTAAGGACATATAATTCACCCAGTAAGCTTGTAACTACCATTGATCATATCTTCTCACTACGCACTCTCCCTTGTAAAATGGCTGCGTATAGAGGAAGAAAATCTCAATGAAACAGCATTTAATCCAAAATTATGGCTTCGGGCAGACAATGAAACCTGCCCCTTGCTCTTGAAATCGGCGGCCTTGGTTATCTTAAACACAAGTGATTGAAACGTTTCCTTAAACTTAGTTTGACAACCATAGAGCCTTTAAACCACTAAAATTCAAATTCCTAGGTAATGTGGAAGCTTAAATGTTGATGACTTCTTCACAAATGAATCTGCATGTATAACTTTCCTATCATCATGACTTTTGAATCCAATTCTGGTTAATGTCTCTTTCTCAACATCACAGCTATTCCTGCCAACAATGTTCATATAAACCACAAGAGGGACCCAATGCTCTGTGTGATTTATTGATTGCTTATACACCAAACTCTTCATAGTCACCGAAGATAGACACAAAAAGCTGGAGTAACTCAGCGAGACCGTAGTCATGTAGCAGGACTTCATAGTCACCCTCTTGCATCTATAGTTTATGACTTTTTAGACTACAGGTTAAATGAATTACCTGAACAACTTATGTCTCAGCAATTCTGGCCAATTTTCACACCAGTAAAAAAACAACTTTATAAATGTTATCTCTACTTTTTTTCAATTGTTATACACATAATGATTTGGGTGCAACTGTAGATGGTGTGATTAGTAATTTTGCAGATGACAATAAATTTGATGGTATTGTGTACAGTGAAGAAAATTCTCAAAGGTTACAAAATGATTTATATTAACCAGGAAAATTAGCAAGGTGAATTTAATTTAGACAAGTGCCAAGGGAAGCATTTTGATCAGTTAAACCAGGGCAGGATATGCACTATACATGGCAGGACCTTGGGGAGTGCTGTTCAACAGAAGGACCTGCTTGTGCAAGTACATAGTTCCCTGAAAACTGGACTGCAAGTATGTAGACAGGGTGTGAAGAAGGCGTATGGTATGCTTGGCTTCATCGGCTGAGATGCTGACAACAAGAGCTTGGATGTTACAGTTGTGCAAACATTGATCAGGCTGCACTTGAAGTATTATGTGCAGTTCCGGTCAGCACTTTGCAGGAAAGATGTGATTAATGTGATTAGACAGGTACATGGATAGGACAGGTTTGGAGGGAAATGGACCAAATGGTGGTAGGTGGGATTAGTGTAGCTGGGGCATGTTGGGCCTGTTTCCACACTGTATCACTCTATGACTCTAAGATATGATTACACTAGAGAAGATGTTGAAAAGATTCACAAGGATGTTGCCTGGATTGGAGGGCTTGGTCAGAGTGCATAATGGATGTTGTAAGTTGATGTGATAAAGGTACATAAAACGGTGAGAGGCATAGATAGGGTAGATAACATGTGTCTATTTCCTGCGGTTGAGGGATGTAAAACTAAAGGGTATATGTATAAGGTGAGAAGAATTAGGTCCAAATGGGATCTGAGAAGAAAATGTTACACACAAAGAGTAGTTGTTATCTGGAATGAGCTGCCAAAGAAGATGGTGGAGGCAGAAACAGTAACACTATTTAATTTAGTTTAGTTTAGTTTTGAGATGCAGCGTGGAAACAGGCCCTTCGGCCCACTGATATTGACACTATCCTACACACACTAGGGACAATTTATACATTTACCAAGCCAATTAACCTACAAACCAGTACGTCTTTGGAGTGTGTGAAGAAACCGAAGATCTCGGAGAAAACCCACGCAGGTCACGGAGAATGTACAAATTCCGTGCAGATAGCACCTGGAGTCGGGATCGAACCCTGATCTCCGGTGCTGCGTTCGCTGTAAGGGAGCAAGGCTACCACTGCGCCACCGTGCTGCCCTTTAAGAGGCATTGTGACAGGTGGTGGCATGAGCAGGGCTTGGAGGGATTTGGAATTAAAGCAGGGGAGTGAGATTAGTATAGATAGACATGATGGTTAGCGTGGATGCTGTCGGCCAAACCTCCTCCTGCTATGTTGTACAACACTATGACTTCTTTGAACCCCCCCCCCCCCCCTCCCCTAGAAACCATACAACACCACCATTAAAGATTTACATAACATTACAATAGAGGCTCGAACCTGACCTCTGGTGCTGTCTATGTGAAGTCTTCACATTCTCCCAGTGATTGCGTGAGTTTCCCCCAGGTGCACCAGTTTCCTCCCACATCCCAAAGATGTGCGGGTTTGTAGGTTAATTGGCCTCTGTAAATTGCTCCTAATATGTAGGGAGTGGATGCGAAAGTGGGATATGAGAGAACCAGTGTGAACGGGTGATTGATGGCCGGCATGGATTTGGTTTCATGTTTCCACGCTCTGTCTTTCAATCAATTCTTTCAGTCAAATGAACGGTTTTTGAAGACATTGTGTGTTAAAGATTAATCAAGGCACTGAGATTATTTCTGTGCTCTTCCTCCAAGGCATGGAATCTTTTACAACCAATCGGAGAGAATAATGCAGGCACTATATCTATCAGTGAACAAACACGTGGGGCAAAATATGGCAACAGAAATAATAGTGAGCATGTCAACAGGGTACTGATTTTGGATGATCAGCCATGCATCCATTATTATTATTATTATTATCATGTTGAATGGCGGTGCTGGCTTGAAGGGCTGAATGGCCTACTCCTGCACTTATTTTCTATGTTTCTAAGTATAATACAGCAAACAAGATGGCAGCACGGTAGCGCAGCATTAGAGTTGCTGCCTTACAACGCTTACAGAGCCAGAGATCCGGTTTCGACCCTGTCTACGGGTGCTGTCTGTAAGGAGTTTGTACGTTCTCCCCGTGACCATGCGAGTTTTCTCCAAGATCTTCTGTTTCTTCCAACACTTCGTAGACATACAGGTTTGTAGGTTAATTGGCTTGGTATAAACGTAAATTGTCCCAAGTGTGTGTAGGATAGTGTTAGTGTGCGGGGATTACTGGTCAGTGCGGACTCGGTGGGCCCAAGGGACTGTTTCCCCGCTGTCTCTAAACTAAACAAAACTAAACTAAGCTGATGAATTCCAGCATACACATATGAGCATTTAAAACTAGAAATAGGATGTTATTGGCAATAGGGTCCTCTTATTTAAGTGAGTACTAACAATTCTTGCTGATCGACAACACCAAAATCAATGCAGAAAATTTCAATTTGAATGGTTTATTAATTAAAATCCCGCACTCTAAATTTCATAAATGTGGTTTTCGAGATAGGGATGTATACTTCAAAATGGTTAATCTTATCTCTTGAAAGTTATAAAAACATTTGCCCCTGCAGTAATTACACAAATAGCTACTTTTAGCTGTTTTCGCAGGAAATGTTGTCACAATATAATACCTTCTAATGTCACATGATCAGGAGACCCTTTGAGGAAATGCTTGTGCTGCAAAGATTTCAGATATTAGTAATTGTGGATACTTTCATTTCAATTGAAGGATTCACATTCCACTATATTATGATTTTTTTAATAAAAGAAAAATACATATTCATTCTATTCACTCTGGCACATTTGACATTTTAATTTAAAAAGGGACTAAGTATCTTTTCCCCCCAAAAAAACTATTTTGAATACTCATTAGTAACATTTGTAGAGCACACAAACAGGCCTTTGGCCCACCATATTCATGCAAACTTTTTTGCCCTTTTACTTTTTCGCAACTCACCAGGTCTTTCTTTGCGGCGGCCCACCGGGTCCTTCTTTGTTCACTCTCTATGGAAATGAACCTCGTACCTCAAAACCATGCTCCTCCCCTTTTTCTTGATACCCCTTATCGTGGGAAATATTGACTTGCTACCCGATATATGCCTTTCATAATCTTATATCAGTTTGCCTTTCAGCCTCCTCCACTCTGGGAAAAACAAGTCTAGTTCGTCCAGTCTCTCCCCATAATTTAAATCCTTCAATCCAGGCAAAAATCCAGGTGAACCTTCTCTGCAATCTCCCCAGCACAATCCAATCTTTTCTATGGTCTGGGAAAAAAAGCTACACAGAATATTTCAAGAGCAGCCTAACCAGACTTTTGTAGAGTTGTCACATAATGGTCCCTCACTTATATTCATTTCTATGACCTATGAAGGCAAGAGTGGCAATCATGTTCTGATCGTCCCCCTGTCCACCTACTACATTTTTTTAGAATGTACTTTAAAATCGATAACACCTACAACGCTGCTGATGAGATTGGAATTTTATCAGGTTAAAGTATTATAGTTGTACAATTTCACCTGCCCTTGGCTCGATGCCATGTGTCATTGAACACACGAACTGGGGATGAGGAATGCTATTTATGCATTTAATTTATGTGTCTTATATCATCACAATAATATTAATAGGAGTTGCACAAATAACACTTACTCACTACAAAATGCAGAGCAGGCAGGTTGCAGCATTATCCGGCGCCGTCATTGCCTAATGGACAATGGTTACTAATTTAATGGTGGTTATTAGTGTATTGAATTCAGTTTTTATATCGATTATACATTATGTGATTGTGCTTACAGGCCTGCAAGTAGGAATTTCACCGTTCTGTGGTGGGTACATAATGAAAATTGTATATTCTTGACTCTCGACATTACGGGTGCAGCCAGCATTCCAATGCATTCTTTCAGCTCTTGTGGAGCAACCAGCCACATAAATACTATGGTTGAAAAAGCAGGCCTGAGGCTGGGTATCTGCAAAGAGTAATGCCCTAAGGTTATCCCATCATCAACTAGGCAACAACTAGGCACACCGAAGATAGACACAAATTTCGGGAGTAACTCGGCTGGGACAGGTTGCACTCGAACTAACAGTCTAGACCTGAAACGTCACTCATTCGTTCTTTCCAGAGATGCTGCCTGTCCCACGGAGTACCAGGATCTACAGTTCCTTCCTACCCTTTAAATAGGTACAATTCAGTTGCTTGATGGAATACCCTTCACTAACCAAGGTGGTGCGGCACATACAAGTCTCAAGAAGCTTGATCCAGCCCTGGACAAGGCAGCCTGTTGACTAGCAACGTTTCACTCTGTCACCAACTAATGCTCGGTGGCTGCAGTGCATGTACCATCAGCAAATTGTACTGCCACCGCTCACTCAGGCCACTTCAGTAGCACCTCCTAAGCTGTGAAGCCAAACTAACAAGGAGGACAAGGGCAGCAGGTGTAGGGTAAGCCGCCGTCGCACATTATTCAAATAAATTCAAAAGCAGAATTAGGCCATTTGGCCCATCGTCTACTCCTCCATTCAATCGTGGCTGATCTATCTGTCCCTCCTTTCCTAATTCTCCTGCCTTCTCCCTATAATCCCTGACACCCATACTAATCAAGAATCTATCTATCTCTGCCTTAAAATATCCATTGACTTGGCTGCCCTAGCCTTCTATGGCAAATAATTCAACAGATTAACCACCCTCTGACTAAATATCTGGAAATATATATTGCCTTTCCTTCATTGTTGATGGGCCTATACCCCGGAACCTCCCACTCAATATTACTGTGTTAGTGTGCAGGGATCGCTGGTCAGCGCGGTCACGGTGGGCCGAACGGCCTGTTTCCGCGCTATATCTCTAAACTAAACTAAATTAAACTAAACATTCAAGCCTCTCTTCCAATCAGCCTATAAAATAACTTAGGCCACAATGCACTTCCTCTTTAAGAAATATAAGTTTATTTTAAAAGTAACAGGCTTGCTTTAAGAAATGCTGATCATTCAAACATTGATGGCCCCATTAATTCATTGTTGAGTAATCACACATACTCACAGATCTGGTATAGCAATATTTATTGAGTAACATATACAACACACTACAACATGTTACTCCTCCCATGCAGCAGTACTGGCTGGCAGCACATGTCGGGTTGCGATAATATGAATGTTGTGGTAGTAGGCGGAGCTTATAATAATAAAGCACTACTATGGTTAGTAAGTAAAGTAACCAATCTATATTCACTATAGTAATATGTTGCATAATTAATACTGACTGGTTGCTGAAATCATAATAATTAAATCAAAATATGACTACCTTCAATGCAATGATCAGTGCAAAATACAGGAAGAGTATTTGGGGATATAAGTTGCATGAAATGTCTGCAATGATAAGGATGTGCTGGCTCTGGAGAGGGTCCAGAGGAGGTTTACAAGAATGACCCCAGGAATGAGTAGGTTCCATTTGTCGTCTCCATTTGTCGTCTTTTTGGAATCATATGGTGCAACACAATTGTAAAAGCTAACTGTTTCAGGACTGGACGAGGGATGGTCAAGATTATAAACAATGATCTCCTTACTTCTATTCTCTTTTTCCTATTTTCTTTTCTTCAACTTTCTTCATTCATTCTTCTTTTTTCTTCTTCTTCCCACACTATATATCTCACGTCTTTCTATCCTTTACTATCTAATTTCTTTTTCTTATTCTTATTTTATTAAAACATAAATAAATAAATAAATAAAAAGGAATGAGTAGGTTAACCTATGGTGATCGTTTGTCGGCACTGGGCCTGTACTCGCTGGAGTTTAGAAGAATGAAGGGGGACCTCATTGAAACATACAGAATCGTGAAACGCTTGGATGGAGTGGATGTGGAGAGGATGGCTCCACGAGTTGGAGAGTCTAGGACTAGAGGTCATAGCCTCAGAATTAAAGGACGTTCTTTTGGGAAGGAGAAATTTCTTTAGTCAGAGGGTGGTGAATCTGTGGAATTCTTTGTCACAGAAGGCTCTGGAGGCAAAGTCAATTGATATTTTTAAGGCAGATAGATAGATTTTTGATTAGTACGGGTGTCAGAGGTTATGAGGAGAAGGCAGGAGAATGGGGTTGGGAGGGAGAAATAGATCAGCCATGATTGAATGGCGGAGTAGACTTGATGGGCCGAATGGCCTAAAGCTGCACCTATCACATATGACATAAATATATCTCATGCAAAAGGGATGATGGGGTGTGGGAGATAGGTGCAGGTATGATTGTTGAAGGATTGATGTGAAGGAAACTATTCAATGGAGATTAAGACACCAGAGTCTACTGCAGATTCTCTAATGATAAATGCTGAGATTTGCAAATGCAGTGCGATCTGCGTAAATACCGATTTTTCTCATGCAATGCTCCCTCTTTATTGGCAGTGGATTGCACATCATTTATTCAGCAGGTTTTGACCCAGGGTGATGGACCAGACACGCACAAAAATGGTATCTGATCAGCACTTAAGTACTGAACCCGTAGGCACTCCTCTCAGCACTGGCTGGAACGTTGAAATGATGGTAATCTGCAATTAGGATCAAAAAGATGTGCTAAAACCAGACTCCCAAACAGGCTGGTTTTATCAGATAGAATTTATTTTCATCCTTTGGTCAAAATAGCTCCATTAAATTCTGTTTGGTTTTTGATCCAATTAGTATTGCATCTTGCCTGTAAGCATGGGACAATGCAAATATGTTCTAATTATTTGCAATGCAAGGGTTGAAAAGGATTTGGCGCACAAGAATATTAGATTCATGAAATAAAACCAAGCATATCTTGGGGGGAAAAAAGTCACAGAGTGCTGGAGTAACTCAGCGGCTCAGGCAGCATCTCTGGAGAATGTGGATAGGTGATATTTTGGGTTGGATCCTTCATCTTCCAGACCGTTTCCGATCTCAATACCTCTGGCCATTTCTCCTCTACGGTCTCCAACCTTATAATTCCCCACAAGGATAGAGTCTCCCTGGTCCACAACTGTTACCTCATTGGCCTCCGCATCCAATCCATCATCCTCTGAAACTTTTGTCACCTCCAATATGATCCCGCCACCAGTCACATCTTCCCATCCCCATTCCTCTCTGCCTTCCACAGAGACCACTCCCTCTGCAACTGCTTTGTTCATTCATCCCTTCCCACCCAAACCACCCCTCCCCAGATACCTTCCTCGGCAACCACAGGAGAAGTAACACCCTTTTCCTATATCCTCTCCTCATCTCCTTCCAGGAACACCAGCAGTCCTTCCAGGTGAGACAAAGGACCGCGTGCACCTCGTTTAACCTCATCTGCTATATTCCCGATGTGGCCTCCTGTCCATTGGCCAAGATCAAGTGTACACTCGGTGTCCGTTTTGCTGAACTCTTGTGCTTGGTCTGCCAAGGCCTGGTGGATCTCCATTCTGTCCATGGCCTCCTCCATTGCCAGTCAGGCCACTCGTAAATTGGAAGTACATCACCTCATATTCTGCCTGGGTAACTTACAACCCAACAGTATGAATATTGAATTTAAAAAATGTAGGTAACTACATAACCCTTCCCTCTACCTTCTTCACCATATACCCGCCCATTCCCTTCTTTTCCACGAACTCCCCTACCTGATCCCACACCTCTTTCTCCCCTTCCCTTTCACCTACATTCCTTCCTCTAGCTTCCCAATTCGCAACTCCTTAATCCTTATGTTCATATCTTCTGTCTTTTCATCTTCCACTTTTGTCAAACCATCTCCCCATCAAAAAACCCTCCTCATTTGTATCAACCTATTGCTCGCTAGGCTTTGTCCTGCCCCTCCTCACTTCCAGCTTTCTTCTTCCTCCCCTCCCCCCCCCCCCCCCCCCCTCCCCCTCCCCCTTCCACTACTGAAGAAGGATCCTGTTATAAAACGTTACCGATCCATGTTCTCCAGAGACGCTCCTTGACCTGCTGAGCACATTTTAAAATCTTTTTTTGTAAAACAGCATCTGCAGTTTCTTGTTTCTACAAAAGATCGTGGAATAACTAAACTAATGTTTCTGGCAAGAGGAAAAGAGATAATGTTTCAGATCGGTTGCCTTACATTGATGTGAAAGATATGAAGAGATAAATAACTTAAGCGACAGCACAACAGGGCAAAAGCTGTCTGGCCTCAAGATTTCAATGTAGATTGGAAGGGACATGATTGGTTGACAAAGGCTTGCTTTGGCTCCTTGCTACTAATTTTAGCAGCACCTCAGGTTGTCAAAAATATGCCACTCAGGAGGGAAGCTGAATCAGTAAAGGCCAAGTGTGGTGAGTTATAGAGTCATAGAGCCATACAGTGTGGAAACATGCCCACAGCGGCCAACATATCCCATCTGCACTAATCCCACCTGTCTGCGTTTGGCGCATATCCCTCCAAACCTGTCCCATCCATGTACCTCGTTTCGGGCCGAAACCCTTCTTCAGACCTTCGCTCCATAGATGCTGCTGCACCCGCTGAGTTTCCCCAGCAATTTTGTGTACCTTCGATATTCCAGCATCTGCAGTTCCCTTTTGAACACCATCCATGTACCTGTCTGTTTCTTAAATGTTGGGATTGTCTCCACCTCAACCACCTCCTCTGGCAGCACGTGTCATACACCCACCACCCTTTGTGTGGAAAAGCTACCCCTCAGATTCTTATTAAGTCTTTTCCCATTCACCGTATGCGTGTTATGGGTGTTGAGGGGAAAAGAGTGCCAGTAGCAAAAGGGAGAAGATCGGATGGCGGAGTGGAGACCCGGGTTAGATCCTGCTTACGGGTGCTGTCTGTACAGAGTTTGTATGTTTTCTCAATGTGACCATGTGGGTTCTCTCCAGGTGCTCCTGTTTCCTCACATGCTCCAAAGATGTACAGGTTTGCAGGCTGAAGATTAGACTTCTGTGCTTTGTAAGAAGGCTATGATCCCAAACAATGGAATGTTTGGAGGAGATCAATGGTCAACCTATGGCACTTTATTTGTCACATGTACTGAGGTACAATGAAATTCATTTTTGCATACAGTTCAGTACAAGTATCTCTGTGCAGGTTTCATAGACGGTGGTTGCACAGACGGTGGTGGGTGCCTGCAACATGCTGCCAATGGGTTTTTTTTTAATCAAAAAAATTTATTCAATTATTAAAAAATAATATTACACTACAATAAAACAAACCAGAACCCACCACCATAATACAATATAAACAAATATCCTTAATAAAACTACTATACAACTATGTTACAATCCTTATTGAGGATGCATTCAACACCCTGCGGAGCCCAGCGGTCCCAGAACTCCCCCAGGGTTCCCGTGGACAGGGCGTATTCCCTTTCTAACCCCACCCAGGCATGGACGTAACCCCGGAAAAGGGCCAGGCAGCCGGCTCGGGTAGAGCCCTCCACCGCCTGGCGCTGTGATTCGCGGATGACCAGCTTGGCCAGGCCCAGGAGCAACCCAACCAGGACATCTTCAGCCCTACCCTCTCCCCTACGCACAGGGTGTCCAAAGATGAGGAGGCGGGGACTGCCAATGGTATTGGTAGAGGCAGAGGTATTGGCATTTAAGAGGATTTTAGATAAGCACGTGGATATGTTGGGAAAGGACGGGCAGAGAAGATTATTTTCACTTGGCACCATGTTTGGTACAGATATTGTGGGCTGAAGATAGACACAAAAGATGGAGTAACTCAACGGGTCAGACAGCATCTCCGGAGAATAGGAATAGGTGATGTTTTGGGTCAAGACCCTTCTTCAGATTGAGAGTCAGTTCCTGTGCTGCACTGTTCTGTATTCTATGTACTAAGACACTCAACTACTGGAGTCCCAACCACGGGCTGTGCTGTGATGATCTACATATCATAAAGTCGTACCATGTGGAAACAGGTCCATCGGCCCAACTTGCCCACATCGACCAACTACTGTCCCATCTACACTAGTCCCACCTGCTTGCATTTGGCTCGTATCCATTTAAACCTATCCAATCCATGCACCTGTTGAAATGTTTCTTAAACTTTGCAATAGTACCTGCCTCAACTACCTCCTCCGGCAGCTCGTTCCATACACTCACTACCCTTTGTGTAAAAGAGTTACCTCTCGGATTTCTATTAAATCTTTCCCCCCTCACCAGTGTCCTCTGGCTGTTGATTCCCCGACTCTGGGCGGGAGACTCTGCCTTTACCCGATCTATTCTTCTCATTTCCTGTTCCTATCCTGGAACAAGTTCCTCTGATTTGCTCAGCAATGCTTCGAAAAGAGAAATGCACAAGGATTAAAATTAACCCCTGTGCAACTCACCTGATGTGGTACAGAAGGAAAGGAAAGTCTTAGAAACACAGAAAACATAGAAAATAGGTGCAGGAGAAGGCCATTCAGCCCTTTGAGCCAGCACCGCCATTCAATATGATCACGCCCGATCTTCCAAAATCAGCACCCCGTTCCTGCTTTTACCCCCTATCACTTGATTCTGTTAGCCCTAAGAACTAAATCTAACTCTCTCTTGAAAACATCCTGTGAAGTGGCCTCCACTGCTTTCTGTGGCAGAGAATTCCACAGATTTACAACTCTCTGGGTGAAAAAGTGTTTCCTCATCTCAGTCCTAAATAGCCTACCCCTTATTCTTAAACTGTGACCCCTGGTTCTGGACTCACCCTACATCGGGAAATTTTTTCCTGCATCTAGCCTGTACAATCCCTTAAGAATTTTAAATGTTTCTATAAGATTCCTCTCATCCTTCTAAATTCCGGTGAATACAAGCCCAGTCAACCCATTCTTTCATCATATGTCAGTCCTGCCATCCTGGGAATTAACCTGGTTAATTACCTCCCACTCACTCAAGGTCGGCTGCGGGAAGCGTCCCCAGAGCACAAAGGTGTCCGGTCAAGAAGAGGAGCGTCAGCAAGTTGAACTATCCGAGGGATCGCCTGGATCTGGCACCGCTCCATAAAAACCCAAGCGCACTGGAAATGGCGCCAACTCGAAAATAATTTTACTGTGTTTTGCACATGTGGCAATAAAGCACTATTGAACTATTGATTATTACATCAATTACACCTGTGTTTATCATGGCCGGAAGTGTATACATTTTCAAGAATAGAGCAAATGTCCTTGAGATGCTCATAATCACAATTCCACACCGAGAAAAAAAATTTCAGACACCGAGTGACAAAAGAAACTGACCTCACACTTTAATTTCTACATTTATTGACATGAACATTTAACTCTGGTTTCTATCTCTCTACAAATTGTGCTTGAATCGCTGAGTTTCAAGCATTTTCTGTTCCTGTTTCAAATTCCAGGATTCAAGGTGCTTTTGTAGAAACAATGAATTCTAGATGTTGATTAATACACAAAAGGAGATAAAGTGCTTGAGTAACTCAGCAGGTCAGGCAGCATCTCTGGAGAACATAGACAGGTGACATTTCAGGTCGAGACGCTTCTTCAGACTGATTGTGGTGGTTGGGGAGGGGGGAAAGAAAGCTGGAAGAGGTGGGGAGGGGGGGGGAGGGAGGAGAGATATAGGTGAGTGTCTAGTTAGAACAAGGAGGAGCATGGAGGGGGGGGGAAATGATGGGAGTGGGGAGAGTAAGTTAGAGGTTTCCTCAGATTGTAGAATCCAATGTTCGCACTATTGGGTTGGAAATTACCCAAGTGGAATATGAGGTGCCATTTTCCAGTTCGCAAGTGAGCTCACTCAGGCAATGGAGGAGGTTCAGGACAGAAAAGTCAGTATGGGAATAGGAAGAGGAGGTAAAATGGTTAGCAACCGGGAGATCCAATAGGCCTTGGCGGACTGAGTGCAGGAGATGTAACGCCTGTCCATATGCCTCATCCCTCACCCCCATCCAGGGACTCGAGCAGTCCTTTCAGGCGAGACAGAGGTTCATGTGTACCTCCTCTAACTTCATCTATTGCATCCAGTGTTCCTGATGTGGCCTCCTGTACATCAGCGCGACCCAGCGTAGACTCGGTGAAGATTTTTTTGAAAGAATATCTTTCGAACAGTCATGCTTGTCCTCATTTCAGCACCGTCAACAATTGTTTCTGATTTAACTTGTATAAATTCAGATTTGTAAAGTCAGCAAAGTCTAAAGAGAGGAATTATGTTACTTCCGTTTAATTTATCTTTGGCCTGCAGAGGAATCTAACAAGCACCATACATCACCTTTCTTAACTGTCCTGAGATGGTGATGTTGACCTACTTTTATGAACTGCTGAAAACCCAAGCTAAAATTTACTTTTTTGATAATGAAAGAACAGAAAATAACCAAGTCAGCACATTGTGCAACCTAAGAGCATTAGGGCAATGATGTTGTAGTGATATTTATTATATTATTTCTCTTATTTCCTTACACCATAGAAGGAAACCATTTGACCCGTTGTGTCCCTGCTGGTTCTCAGAGCATTTCCATCATCCATTCTCCTGTAGCCTATTCAATCCCACATCCCCCTCAACTTCCTGCTAATTTTCCTGCAACTAATCAAATGCAATCACTTTTTAAGCTGATGCATATGATTTTATTTTAGTTTAGGCATGGGCAAAAAAAATCAAACTATCAGGTTCTTGAATCAATCCTTCCTTGTCAACGGAACAAAACTGTGCACTTTTTACCATGAGCAACCTGATTGTCTCTGGATGGATGAGAAAACCGAAGCACCCAACCGAAAGGCATGCGGTAAGAAGAAACAAATGTGAAAACTCCGCACAGACCATACTCAAGGGTCAGTGATGAACCTGGGTTGCTGGAGTGATGGGGCAGCAGCATTAACCACTGCACATCTTAGCCTCCTTGTGGTAAAGATCACAAGGAAATTACATTCTGATGAAGCAACCAGAGGAATATACATATACATATATACAGTGTCCTCCATAATGTTTGGAACAAAGACCCATCATTTATTTATTTGCCTCTGTACTCCACAATTTGAGATTTGTAATGGCAAATATCACATGTGATTTTACTTCGGAGTCACGTGAGTGACTACGTGAAGAGCCCGCTCAGCACGCACGCGCGCAATTGCGTTCACGCAGGCAACAGCGACGCAGCGTGAGTGAGGCGCTCCTGCTACGAGCCTGAAGGAAAGGACCGTTAGGTAAGTACTTACCTTCAGTTTAAACTAGCGACTTTGCGTTTGTTTTTGCTCCAGGGGGAGCAAAGCAGCAGAGGGAAGCGGCCCCCGTTTGACTCCAGGGAAGGAGCTGACAGTGGAGGGGGGGAGGCGGCAACGGGACCGCACACGCTGCGGTCCACAGACACGGGTGCTGCGCTGATGCCCAGTCTGCTAAACAGCTGTCTGACCAACAGCAGCGGACTGGAGGGAAATTCAAAAGCCGGCCGGCACCCCTGCAGACACCCGACAAGGAGACTCGCCGCCGGAGAACCGCTGAAATGCCGCCCGAAAACGGCAGACAGCCTCTAACAGCAAGGTCAGGACCAACCTCAGGCTGGAGACAGACATGGAAGATGGAACCAGCACTTCAAACAAGAAACAAGAGTGTTTGTTTCTCCAAGCCAGAGGAAGGTCATGGAGCTAAAAACTCCAGCGAGACTTGCCTCAGGAGCAGGGGCAAGTCCGCCAAGGGAGCTAACACTCCCACTCCAGTGCCTAACAGCATTGGCCATCTCCCTTGTCAAGGGATTGATGGGGACCAGACTGGACTGGTCAAGAAGAGGGGTCACTGGCTGAAGTTTATCGGGAGTATGCTTGTGGTACAGGATCAGGAAGAGCTGCTGGGTGTGGCCGCTATGTAGCTCCACCACTAGCGAGATGGCTTTTCAGTCTCAACTGACGGCCAGCTTACTACCTGTTCTTTTCAAAAAAAATCTCCAAGACAGGTAGTCATGAGGTGTTGGATTCATCACGCCTCCCCTAAATTGCATTTACTCAAAGTGCCCACCGTTATTGGGGGGTACATTGAGCATAGCTTTAAAACCCAAATATCTTAAAATGCGTTTGATATCCCTGACGTCGGTTATCATTTTGCATGCTCATTTCAGAGGGACAGGGTAGTATGGCAAAACACCTGACCCTACTGCTTGCAGTGCTCCGCAACTTCTTAGGAAGTTATAAAACCTGCCCTCAACTTAAAAAATTACAGGACTGTGAGAATGCCGACCTCTCAACCACAGATGCTGCTAGCTGGCTAAGTTATCAAACCAAGCCTAAAAAACTGGAGAAGTATCCAAAATTCGGCATCTAGAGGGCAGGGTCTGGAATGAGCACCACACTAAACCAGCAGCAGTGCCTCTACGCGTCCACCAATAGGCGTCCACCTAATAGTACTGGTGTTAGCTCGGGGCCCGCATGCCAACCCCCAGTAAGCTCTGTTTTT
Source organism: Amblyraja radiata (assembly GCF_010909765.2). NCBI lineage: Eukaryota > Metazoa > Chordata > Chondrichthyes > Rajiformes > Rajidae > Amblyraja > Amblyraja radiata. The sequence continues at coordinate 65,738,276 of NC_045959.1, forward strand.
TCAGGCCAGGGTCCAAAGCGGGCCCTCTGGAAAAATGTGCCACCCCCAACAACACCATCCCTACGGACAAGGAACCGGAAACCGAAGAGATGAACACTCCACGGAACAACAGTGAAATATGATAAGTGTGGTTCCTGCCATCACACAAAAGATGAAGGGTTTGTACTAACAAAGCATTCAAGGATAAAATTAAATTAGATCCCATCCTGCTCGGCCTTTTGGCTAAGATTAGTAGTAACTGCCTTATCAGTTTATATCTGATATGTCCCTTCCCAGGGACCATACAATACCAGTACAGCATGCACCCTAGGGGTCTACCCTCCCACTAATAAGAACATGAGGGACTAGCAACTGGGGGTAATAATTATACAGGGGTCATATAGAAGCCTATATGAACCTTTGGTACCAACTAACCAAGATGGTAATGTCGCCATCATTGATATCAAGGGGTCATAATAAACCCAGTATGAACCTTTGGCTCTAAAAATCCCAACATGGTATATGTCACACCGTCATTGACTTGCCACTTGAGTATCGCCAGGCCACACTTGGAATATTGAAACTGCCAACCTTTCATTCCAAGCATACTTAATGGTAGACATCAACTTGAGTATTGCGTACAGTTTTGGTCTCCAAATCTGAGGAAGGACATTATTGCCATAGAGGGAGTGCAGAGAAGGTTCACCAGACTGATTCCTGGGATGTCAGGACTGTCTTATGAAGAAAGACTGGATAGACTTGGTTTATACTCTCTAGAATTTAGGAGATTGAGAGGGGATCTTATAGAAACTTACAAAATTCTTAAGGGGTTGGACAGGCTAGATGCAGGAAGATTGCTCCCGATGTTGGGGAAGTCCAGGACAAGGGGTCACAGCTTAAGGATAAGGGGGAAATCCTTTAAAAGCGAGATGAGAAGAACCTTTTTCACACAGAGAGTGGTGAATCTCTGGAACTCCCTGCCACAGAGGGTAGTCGAGGCCAGTTCATTGGCTATATTTAAGAGGGAGTTAGATGTGGCCCTGGTGGCTAAGGGGATCAGAGGGTATGGAGAGAAGGCAGGTACGGGATACTGAGTTGGATGATCAGCCATGATCATATTGAATGGCGGTGCAGGCTCGAAGGGCCGAATGGCCTACTCCTGCACCTAATTTCTATGTTTCTATGTTTCTAACTTAAAAGATGCATACTATTCAGTACCCATTCAAAAAACTTGGAGATAACTTGGCAGTATTAATTATCGACTATGGCTATTACAGCCAAACTGGTTCCAGATATTCTAACCAGCCCTGGCTATGTTAAGGAACTATCGTCATGGCATGTTCCAATGATATTAACGACGACTAATCCATGGGTATAGCTATCACAGCTTCAGCTATTATTCTTTTAGCCGAGCTTGTCATGCAATCCAGATAGATCTATGATTGAAACCATCGCTCTTAGCCTTGACTAAGATCAAGCGGAGTATCTGTTGTTGTTAGTTCTATTTTGACTCGTCCCTTATCAAGGGACCGTATATCAATTGATTTGGAACAGGGAGATGGGGAGGGGCTTGCTCTGTCCACTCCACGCATCAACCAGTATTGCAGTACCTTGAAATATAAATCCTCTACTGTTGACTATTTGGTATTCAACACTCTACCCACTTATCTTTAACTTGGCATAGGAGAGTCAGTATGACACAACCTGTAACAATTAATGGTATCTACCTACCATTCAACAGTGGCAAGAGTATTGGGAGTTAGTAGCAGCTGTTCCAGCTACTTAACTTGAACCTTCCATTAAGGCTAGGTGCTAATGTTTAAACTACCCACACCTAAAACATGGTGGCATATGGACTAATCTGGAGTCGTCATCACTATAGACACTAGGCGTAAAACCTAGTTTGGAAATTTTGAGTACGCTCTATTGGCAAAGCATATTATCCTGCAGTGCACCATTTTGCATGTTCGTTTATAATTAACAACATCACAGTAGTGACATACACAAACCACTTGGGCAGAATAAATCGATATCATGTGACATTTATTTAACAATTGGAAACTACAGGTTGTCAAAAATATACGACCATCAGCAAACTTACCTACTAGGTGAGCTAAATACTGTAAACAGACATATTAAACCCAAGTATTGCTGGAATTACAAAGCAATATGGAACACCCGATATCGATTTCACTGTATTCAATTGAATTCTCCACGTACCGATGTATGTCGCAAGAAACCAAATTTAAGGCAGGGGCAATGAATTAATTCCCACTGAATTAGGAAGCGTGAGGGGGGAATCTAATCTATGTTTTTCCCCTTTTTTCCTACCTCATCAGGTACTACGGCCTCATCAGTCGGGTACTACGCACATGCCACGATAAATTAAACTACTGGATTGCAGATTTGAAAAGACCATCACTGGGCCTGGATTGCAGAATTGGGAAGACCTCTGCTGGGCCTGGATTGTCAATAGCGCTATCAACACAAGGATAGCATCCCATCGCATATCCACTAGGGAACATACTTGGCGAACATCAAGAAGTGGGAAGATACCATTCAAATACAGGTACTACATATTCAACTACAACAAACCTGTACTGGAGTTCTGGCAGCCTACTTAACTCGGGCACCAGAACCACAGGCCATAGGGTACCTCCCGCTGGTGATCAAATTTAGGAGATGTTAATCCCCCAGACCCAGGTACACCCAAATCTGGGATGTCAGTATGGACCTGACATACCTTAGGGGATGGTCACCAGCCAGGTCCATCACCTGGAACAGCCCATCCTGAAGGGACATGCTGATGGCCTTGTCTCAGCACAAAGAGTCCAGTTTCCTCCATCCACTACGATTGGACAATATGGTCCACTACACCATGTTACATTACCATTAGGGACTGGGCAAACAGAGCAGACCAGGAACATCAGGTCTAGTTATGGAATTCCGGGCATACCCACCTGAACTACGGTTATGTGTCATGACCCACTTATTGAACTACATCGACACAATAAGTAATCCTCGAGGGAGCGAAAAAGCCTTATGGGTCAGCCACAAGAAACGTTATGGTCGGGTGACGAGCCAAACTATCTCAAGTGGCTCAAGCAGGTACTGGGAGTTGCTGGAGTACATACTAACGTGTATAAATCTTACTCCACCAGGACAGCATCCACATCAGTGACTAAGAGGATGGACGTGCCAATGGACCACATCCTGGCTACAGCGGGGTGGTCTAGGGAGTATACGTTCCAAACTTTTATAACAAACCACTGACAGAACCTGTATCGTTTGCAGAAAAAGAATCTGCAAAAAATATATAATTTAAGCCCGGGGGAGCATTTGGTCTTGTTGTTGTTAATAACACCTTTATTGTTTTTACAAACAGATTCATGGTTGATTACGATAACATACTTCCTCCCTCGAAAGACTTCGGCAGCGAGTGAAGTATGAACTGTTACACGGTTTGAAATCACAGAGCTTTAAAATCTTCACGTGGTCACTCACGTGACTCCGAAGTAAAATAGTAAGATTAAACGAGAACTTACCAGTTTGAAGTTTGATCTGTATTTTATGAGGAGTTACGATGAGGGATTACGTGCCCTCCGCTCCCACCCTCAATAATATGGGTCAAACTGATAACTAAGGTCTCTTTTTCTTTACTATGTTTATTTCAATAACTGTGTCTGTCTGTGATTCCACACCGCTGCTTTGAAGTATGTCGCGCATGCGTGCTGAGCGGGCTCTTCACGTAATCCCTCATCGTAACTCCTCATAAAATACAGATCAAACTTCAAACTGGTAAGTTCTCATTTAATCTTACTATAAAGTGCACATTGTCAGATTTTAATAAAGGCCATTTTTATACATTTTGGTTTCACCATGCAGAAATGACAGCAGTTTATACATAGTCCTCCCATTTCAGGGTGCCATAATGTTTGGGACGCAGCAATGTCATGTAAATGAAAGTACGGTAGTTACGTTTAGTATTTTGTTGCATATTCTTTGCATGCAACGACTGCATGAAGTCTGCAATTCATGGACATCACCAGTTGCTGGGTGTCTTCTCTGGTGATGCTCTGCCAGGCCTATATTGCAGCCATCTTTAGCTTATGCTTGTTTTGGTGGCTAGTACCCTTCAGTTTTCTCTTCAGCATATAAAAGGCATGCTTAATTGGGTTCAGATCGGGTGATTGACTTAGCCACTCAAGAAGTGACCATTTTTTAGGTTTGAAAAACTCCTTTGTTGCTTTAGCAGTATGTTTGGGATCATTATCTTGCTGTAGAATGAACTGCTGGCCAATGAATTTTGAGTCATTTGCTTGAACATGAGCAGATAGGATGCGTCTATACACTGCAGAATTCATTATGTTACTACCATCAGTAGTTGTATCATCAATGAAGATAAGTGAGCCAGTACCTCCAGCAGCCGCACATGCCCTGGTCATAATACCCCCACCACCGTGTTTCACAGATGAGGTGGTATGCTTTGGATCTTGGGCAGTTCCCTCGCTCCTCCAAACTTTGCTCTTGCCATCACTCTGATATAAATTAATCTTAGTCTCATCTTTTCCAGAACTGTGGTTGTTCTTTTAAGTACTTCTTGGCAAACTGTAATCCTGCCATCCTATTTATGCGGCTAACCAGTGGTTTGTATCTTGCAGTGTCGCCTCTGTATTTCTGTTCATGAAGTCTTCTGCGGACAGTGGTCATTCACAAATCCACACCTGACTCATGAAGAGTGTTTCTGATCAGTCAAACAGGTGTTTGGGGATTTTTTAAATTATAGTGAGAATTCTGTCATTAGCTGTGGAGGTCTTCCTTATATATATAATGCCAGGGATAAATACTGAGTGTATATCGCAGGGAAAAAAGTACGACTGTAGTTCCAGGTTCAGGTTGTGCTGTTTGATTGCTGCTGCAGTTGCAGAAATCCAGCGGTTTGGTCAGTATTCCATCACACGCCACACTTAACATGGCGGAAGAACTTAAGAGGCTTTGGAAAGAAGCTTCCCACCGGCTCCTGGTCAAAAGCATTTCTGTGAAACACCTACTTGCCAACCTGTTAAAATGTTGCCTCGATGCCAAGGGCATCTGCTCCAATTACTCTTCTGCCCCTGGAAAAATATGTTGAGCATCATGTTTGTTCTTCTGATTATAGTTTATCTTAGTGAAATTAAACCTAATACCAAACCTAATAATCAAACAGTTCAAAAATAGGGTCAGTGGAAGAATCCAGAATGCACGTTTTCTAATGTTTTAGGCCACCGTTTAAGGGGTAGCATGATGGCGCAGCTGTAAAGTGGCTGCCTTACAGCACCAGAGATCCGGGTTCAATCCTGACTACAGTGCTATCTGTATGGAGTTTGTATGTTCTTCCCATGACTGCATGGGTTTTCTCCGGGTACATAAATTCTAGGAGCAGAATTAGGCCTTTTGGCCCATCAAGTCTACTCCGCCATTCTATCATGGCTGATCTATCCTTACTTCTCAATCCCACTTTCTGCCTTCTCCCCAGAACCCCTGACCCCTTTACCAATCAAGAATCTGTCAATGCTCCGAATTCTTCCCACAATGCAAAGACATACAGTCATGTAGGTTAATTGGCTTGGTATAAGTGTAAATTGTCCCTTGTGTGTGTAGGGTAGTGTTAATGAGCTGGGATTGCTGGTCGGCGCGGACTTGGTGGGCCAAACGGCCTGTTTCTCTGTATGTATGTACTTACAGGTTTGTAGGTTAATTGGCTTTGGTAAAAACTATAAATTATCCCTGGAGTGCAGGATAGTTTTAGTAATATACTAGACCAGGTGCGGATCCGTTCGGCCCGTCCCCCAAAGCAATATTCCACCACGGACCCATAGACCCCAACTGCGCAGGCGCGGCTGAGGGGTTCCTGTTGTGACGCCAGAGATACCCGTTATGACTCGAATCACGGCAACCCTCCCCCGACTGCGCCTTGCCATCCCTCTTCTTACCCCTATCTTCCTCCATTCCCCCTCATCCCAGCACTCCTTCCCCCCCTCTTCACCCTCCCTCTTCTTTCCCCTCTCCTCCTCCCCTCCCCCACTCCCTCCCTCACCTCTCCGTCACCTCTCCCTCCCTCTTCTTTCCCCTACCCTCAGTCACTCTCTCCCTCCCTCCATAACCCCTCTTCCTTCCCTACACCTCTCCTCTCCATCTTCCTGCTGCCCCACTCCTCACCTCCCCCCTATCCCAACCCCCACTCCCCCCTCCTCTCCCTCTGGTCCCCCTTCTCCCCCACTCCCTCATCACCTCCCCCACTTTCCCCTCCCTCTCCCCTTCCTACCCCCCTCCTCTCCCACTATCCCCCCGCCCCCCCCCCCCCACTCCTTACCGTCCCCCACAATAAAAATAATTTGTTTTTTTTTAATGAAATTCTTAAGGAAAATCGTGTTTTTTCTTTAAAATAACCGAAACACAATGTTAGCTGTTAATGAAAACAGAAAAATTTGATTAAAACAAGTTTTGAAAATCGCAATTTTTTGTGTAAATGAGATTCGGGATCCCATTGTGACATCATTGTGACGTCGAAGGCGGCTGACGGGCAGGGCAAGTGAAATAGTGGTTTGAAAAGTGATCTTTGTAAAGTTTAAATTGTCAATAACTTGTAAAATATACCATCAATCTGAACGAAACATGTTTGATTTACATCACAGGACAATGGTGAGTAAGGTGGGCCAACAATTGTCGTGCTATCGTGTACCGTTTTGGCGGGGTTTTGGGATCTCATGTGCCTGATTTTTACATAGGCAATAATGCTAATCTTGCCAGTAATATTAACATCCTGTATATGATTAAATATTTCATTTCTGTTAACTGTCACAACAGATTTCTCTACACATCTGAAATGTGTAAAATACGTTTGCATATTACCGCGAACAGGAGCAGCAGTAATATTGAACAGGTGCAATGAGTAACTGATTGTGCAGTGGGAACAATAGTATATCATGTTAGGCAATGATATCTAGGGATTGAGAAGTGGTTAGAGGTGGGTGGGGGTGGAGAAATGTTATCTATGCGGTTAATTTAAATGGATTAATTAAATGTGAAATCATGTGGAGAATGGAAAATAATAAATGGGATCATGCTAAATGCAAGACCAAAAGGAAAAAAAAGTAATATTTTTGAAAGTTGTTACTTAACCATGTAGAGTCACTGAGTCATACAGAGTGGATACAGGCCCTTCGGCCCAACTCTCCCACACCGACCAACACGTCCTATCTCACGTCCTACCAGTCCTACCTGCCTGCATTTGACCCATATACCTCTAAACCTGTTCCATCCATGTGCCTGTTGAATTGTTTCTTAAACGTTGCAATTGTACAATAGCAATATGGCGGTGCTGTGACATAGCGGTAGAGCTACTGCCTTACAGCCAGAAACCTGGGTTTGATCCTGTTTACGAGTGCTGTCTTCACCGAGTTTGTCATCGTCATAAGCTCTGTAGGTTTTCGGTTTCCTCCCACACTCCAAAGATAAACAGGTTTGTAGGTTAATTGGCTAGGTGTAAATTTAAAATTGCCCCTCGTGTGTGTAAGGTAGTGTTAATATGCGGGGATCACTGGCTGGTGCAGACTCGTTGGGCCAATGGGCCTGTTTCCGCGCTGTATAACTGAACTAAACTAAACTACCTGTCTCAACTATCTCCTCCGGCAGCTCCATACACCTACCATCCTTTGTGTGGAAAAAGTCACCCCTCAGATTCCTATTAACTCTTTCCCTTCTCACCTTAAACTATGTCCTCAGGTTCTCAATTCCTCTACACCAGGGGTCGGCAACCTTGTTCTACAAAGGAGCCAGGACCCATGTCTGTGAGCGGATGGCGGGCCACATCTATCGCCATAGTTAATAAATAATTAATGATGGTTTAAAAAAATTGCAACAAAAATGTAACAAAAGGACAATTACCCCCGCGACAAACTACAACTAAAGTGCAACACTGTGGCCGGAGCGGAATTCCTCACCGACCCCGTTGATGCTTCGCTTTCCTCCAGCCCGCCCGCCTCTGGGCTCCCGAGGAAACCGCTCCAGTACTGCCTCGCCGAAGCCACTCTCAGCCCGCTTCAGTTTCACACATGCCGCGGCACCGGGGTGGAGGGGGCGCTTTCACTTTGGGTGGTCGGGAGGATGGAAGAGGGGGTGGGAGGGTAGGGATGGAGAGAGAGAGTGAGTTGGGTTACGGCCTGGTCCAGCCTGTGGGCTGTAGGTTGCCGACCCCTGCCCTACACTGAGCAAGAGTTTACCCATCCAATTCTCATGATTTTATACACATATTTTCAAAAACAATCCATTGCCTGAAGGAAGAAGATATCACACTCCAACTGTTCCTTTACTGGGCAAAAAGTAGTTGATGGAAGCCAATAACAATTATCTTTTTAATTGTTGCTGTTATTATATAATCTGTTAATTACCTGATTTAGTGTTCTATGGTGATTTTAATGCAGTAACTTAGTGTGTCCTACTGTGAGGTTAAGAATATTAAGGGTTTACTGATAATTAGTGTGCTAATTGGGTTGCAACTCGTTTTTTCTCAGAAAAATTCTAAGCGAGTATTTATTTATCAATTTAAGTATTTTCCTATTTCCTATTTCCTATTTTAAATGCACTATGGACCTAGCTCTTTCCCTACATGAGCCACAGGAATTATTGAAGAACGAAGTCTTTGAAACTAATAGTACGTGATCTGGGCACCCAGTGAGGAGTAGAAAGTAAAATGCGTTTTGTGATTTTCTACTTTAGTGACATGAGTTTTGATCCACTTACTTTGATGTGCCACTGTCTCGCAAATAGCATACTGTCTTTGACCAGATCACTCAAGCATATGGCTATTTGATGAGAACACAATGTCACCTTCAGAACTTCAATCAGGTTACGGTTTATATTTTATGTCAGATTAACACCCTGTGGTGTGGTTTCTACTCTCCAGGATTTGCAGGTTTCACATACTGAGCCAATTACTCTATAATATCAACCTCTCTATAACTTTAATCCCCAGAATGTTATTTTGGACAGCACTTTTGTCTCCAGCTGGTCAATACAGACAAGAAATGGATATAGCTGTACTTCATCAATCAAAAGTATCCATTTCTGTACCTGTTCTGTCCATTTCATATTCATTAATTTTGTTGATCTATGACCCTTAGTTATTTGATCAAATTAAATGAAATAAAAAGTTGACACTCAACTTTTCAATAATAGTTAGGAGAATCTTCTATGAGCAGATGGATGCAGAAGCATCATATCTTCTGGGAACTTTGTCTTTAATTCTATTTAGTCAAAAATCTGGGATTTATGTTACATTTATTTTTGGACAGTGGGTCATCTGCTGTGAGATACAATATTGTGCACAAGTGAACAATGCGATACCATAAGTTATAATAGTATGCTTGTAGATACAAGGGACTGTGGATGCTGGTTTACAAAAAATGACACAAAATGGTGGAGTAACTCAGCGGGTCAGGCAGCATCTCTGGGGAACGTGGGTGGGTGGTTTCAGGTTGGGACCATTTTTTAGACTGATTGTGTGTGGGCAAGGGAAGAAAGCAAGAAGAGAGGAGGGTCAGAACAAAGCCTGGTATGTAATAGGTTGATGCAGGTGAGGAGGGTTTTTGGATCGGCAGATGGTTGAACAAATGCCAAAGATGAAAAGACAGAAAGAGTGAGACAAAAGGATTGAAGAGTTGTGAATTGTGAAGCTAGAGGAAGGAATGTGGGTGGAAGGGGTATAATTGAGTTGAAAGCTACCCATGCAGAATATGAGGTGTTGTTCCTCCAGTTTGCATGTGGCCTCACTCTGGCAATGAAGGAGGCCCAGGCCAGGTAGGTCAATATAGAAATGGGGAGAGCAGTGAAAATGATTAGCAACCAGGAGATCCAGAAGGCCATGGCAGATTGAATGCACGTGTTTGGCAAGACGATTGGCATGTCCATGCTCAGACTTGCCAATGTAAAGAAGCCCACATCGGCAACACTGGATGCAGGTGATGAGATTAGATGAGGTGCACGTGAACCTCTGTCTTACCTGGAATGATTGCTGAAGTCACTGAATGGAGGCGAGAAGCTGTTTGGGGACTGTCATTACATCTTCTGTCGTTGCAGGGGAACTACCTGGGGAGGGGCTGGTTTGGCTGGGAAGGGATGAGTGAATCAAAGAATAGCAAACGGAGCGGTCTCTGTGGAAAGAGGAGAGGGGTGGGGATGGTAAGATGTGACTGTTGGGATCACATTGGAGGTGATGGAAATATCGGACAGTAATGTCTTGGATGCTGAGGTTGGTGGGGTGGTACGTGAGGACCAGAGTTACTCCATCCACGGTGGGAGGGGAGCGAAGTGAGAGCATAAGTATAGAGCACAGATGCGACACAGGTGAGGGATCTACTGTATCTATGACATCCCTGGAGACAAGGAATAGGTGAGGTTTCAAGTTGAGACATTTCTTCAGAGTCAGGGGAGAGGGAGACTAGAGATATGTGGAAACATAGAAACATAGAAAATAGGTGCAGGAGTAGGCCATTCGGCCCTTCGAGCCTGCACCGACATTCAATATGATCATGGCTGATCATCCAACTCAGGGTAAGGTGTGAAAATGACAGATCAAAGCAGACGCTGATCAAGTAAATGTAGAATGGATCATTGTTAGCTGAGTGGAAGGTGACAACGAGGCATACAATCAGCTGGTTAAAAATATAGTTGGGCTGATTAGTAAGTTTACAAATTATGCAAAAAATTGGAAGAGTTGTGAATTGTGAGGAAGGTTGTCAAATAATTCAACTAGATATAAACCAGTTGTTGTCAGAAAAAATAGCAGATGGAGTTTCATTTGAACAAGTGTGAAATGTTGCACATTTGCAGATCATATTGCAAGTGGAAAGTATACAGTATATGGTTGGCCCTATAAGCATACTGAATGTGACCATGAAGTTGCTTCAAGAGCACTTATTTCATCACTTAGGTTACATAAAGCCCTGGGGACAGTGTTCAGTCAAAATAAGTCACTTCTAATTACTAACAGAAAAAAAAAAGCTGCTGCAGAAACGCAGAGAGTGGAATCACAGAGCTATATCAGCTTGAAGCCCTGCATCAGGATGTGTACAGTGGGGAGATGGTCAATAATGAGGTAAGTGGGGTGAATCAGGAGCTGGTAAGTGATAAGGTGGATCCAGGTAGGGGGAGTTGATGGGCAGAAGGCGCCAGTTGGAGGAAGGAGGGTGGCAATGGTGACAGAGGTTAGGAGGCGATGGGTGGTGATAATAAAAGGCTGCAGATTATGGGATCTTATAAGAAAGGAGGGCAAAAAGTGGAACTAGATAAAGGAAAGATGTTGAGCATGTGGCAATAATGGGGGGGATGGGAAAGTGATAGGGAATAAAGCGGTATTTATGATTAGGTTTATAGGCAGATAGAGCCATGGAGTTATACAGTGTGGAAACAGGCCCTTCGGCCCAACTTGCCCACACTGACCAACATGTCGCATCTACACTAGTCCCACCTGCCTGTGTTTAGCACACATCCCTCTATACCTGTCCTATCCATGCACCTGTCTAACAGCTTCTGAAACGTTAGGATAGTCCCAGCCTCAACTACGGAAGCTCGCACCATACACCTACCACCCTTTGTGTGAAATAGTTACCCCTCAGATCCTATAAAATCTTTCCCCCTTCACCTTAAAACTATGCCCAATGGTTCTCGATTACACTACTTTGGGCAAGAAACTCTGTACATCTACCCAATCTATTCCTCTCATGATTTTATACACCTCTACAAGATAACCCCCTCATCCTCCCATGCTCCAGGGAATAGTCCTAGCCTGCTCAACTTCTCCCCATAGCTTAGACCCTCGATTCCTGACAACATTCTTGGAAATCTTCTCTGTAACCTTCCCAACTTAACAACATCTTTCCTATAACATGGTGCCCAGAACTTAAAACAATACTCTAAATGCAACCTCACCAACGTCTTACAAAACTACAACATGACCTCTCAAATTCTGTACTCAACACTCTGACTGATGAAGGCCAATGTGCCAATGTGCCAAAAGCCTTTTTGACCATCTCATCTACCTGGGATGCCACCTTCAATGAACTATGTACAGTACCTGCACTCCAATATCCCTCTGCTCTACAACACTTCCCAGAGCCATATCATTCACCATGTAAATTCTACCCGTGTTAGACTTTCCAAAAGGCAACACCTCACATTTCTCTGTACTAAATGCCATCAACCATTCCTCAGCCCACCTGGCCGACTGATCAAGATACTGCTGCAATCTTTCACAACTATCTTCACTATCTGCAGAACCACCCACTTTTGTATCATCTGCAAATGTGCTTATCTTGCCATACACATTCTCATCCAAATCATTGATTATAGATGACAAGCAGCAATGCGCCCAGCACCGAACCCTGAGGCACACCACTAGTCACAGGCATCCAGTCCGAGAAGCAACCTTCCACCATCACCCTTTGCTTCCTTCCGTGAAGCCAATTTTCTATTCATTCAGCTATCTCTCCTTGGATTCCATGCAACCTAACCTTCCAGAGAAGTCTACCATGAGGAACCTTGTTGAATGCTTTGCCGGTATCAGATAAGAAGGGGAAAGAAATACGGGAAATGAAGGCTTGGAAAGAGCAGGTGGAAAAAAAGGAGTGTGCAAAAGTTCCTGTGAGGATCAGGACAGAGAGTTGTGAGTGTGTTGAATTATCTGCCTCAGATGGCGGTGGAGGCCGGTTTTCCGGTTCTCTGGATACTTTCAAGAGAGAGCTAGATAGGGCTCTTAAAGATAGCTGAATCAGGGGATATTGGAAGAAGGTAGGAACGGGGTACTGATTGTGGATGATCAGCCATGATCACATTGAGTGGCGGTGCAAGCTCGAAGGGCCGAATGGCCTACTCCTACTCCTACTCCTGCACCTATTGTCTATTGACAAGAGAGAAAGGAATGGTGGGTACTGGTTTCCTGAAACTGAAGAATTCAATGTTTATGCCATTGGGCTGTAGACAACCCAGATGGAATATGGGGTGCTCTTCCTTTAATTTACATTTGGCCTCTCCCTGGCAGTGACAGTTTTTACTCCATGTTCCAGCATTTGCAGCCACTTGGAACTCCTAATTACAATCCGGGTTGGTATTGGGACCTGTGGTGCCTGTAACATACATTCATAGGTGACACACCGGCGCAGTGGTAGAGTTGCTACCTTACAGCGTCATAGACCCGGGTTCGATCCTGACTACGGGTGCCTTCTGTATGGAGTTTGTACATTCTCCCCGTGACCACGTGGGTTTTCTCCAGGTGAATTGGTCCCCTCCCACACTCCAAAGATGTACAGGTGTGTAGGTTAAGTGGCTTTGGTAAAAATTATAAACAGTCCCTAGTGTGTAGGATAATGCTAGTGTAAAGGGATCGCTGGTTGGTGCGGAATCGATGACCCATGCTGTATCTCTAAACTAAGCTAAAGACTTGGTTGTAAATGTAAGAAGTTGATTAGCAAGTCTATGGATGACACAAATCTGTGGATTTGTAGATAATGACAAAGATTGTTGAAGGCCACAGCAGGAAATTGATTAGTTGGAAAGAGTATTAACAGATGGAATTTATTCCTTCAAGTGTGAAGTGATGCATTTTGGAGGGTAAAGTAGGGTTGGGACACATACAGTAAATGTACACTAAAACATGCTAATGAATAGAGATCTAAGTGTCCATGTCCAGAGTGCCCTACAAGTGGTAACGCAGGGTAGAGAAGGTGGCATATGGCAAGACCGCCTTCATAGGTCAGGGCAAAGCATACAAGAACTGGGATATTTATGTGGCAATTTTTGTAAACACTAGTTAGGCCACACTTGGAGTCGGGTGTGCGAGTTCTGGTCACCACACTGTAGGGCTGATGTGGTTTTAATGGAAAGAGTGCAGAGAAGGTTTACCAGGATGTTTAAAAAGGAACTGCAGATGCTGGCATCTGGATGTTGTGTGGTTTACCAGGATGTTGCCAAGTATGGAGGACTTTAGTTATGGGAACAGATTAGAGAGGCTGGGCTTGTTTTCACTGGAGTGAAAGCTAAGGTGCGACGTAATGTAACTGTATTTCGTTATGAGAGGCACAAATATGGTAAGTAGAATATTTTTCTCATGGTCAAGAGTATCAAAAACAAAAGTGCATAGGTTTAAGTGAAAGGAAGGGAATCTGCAGGGCAAGCAAAGTTTTTTTTACACAGTGAAGTCTGAATGCACTGTCAGAGGAGATGGTGGAATCCGATACAATGTCTGTTTTAAGAAGCATTTAGACACTTAAACAAGCAAGGTATAGAAGGACACAATGCTAATATGGGAAAAATGGGATTGGTTGGATGGGCAAAAAAGTTAGAATGGAAGCATAGAAACATAGAAATATAGAAACATAGAAAATAGGTGCAGGACTAGGCCATTCGCCCCTTCGAACCAGTACCACCACTCAATATGATCATCAGTGCCCCGTTCCTGCTTTCTCCCCATATCCCTTGATGCGGTGTGTTGAAGAGCCTGTCTCCATGCCGTAGGACTACGTTATCGAGAAACTATCATTTGCCATCTACTTGTGATTTAGATGCAAGCGTTCATCATTTTTACTTGTGCTAATCAAGATGCATGAGTGCAGATGCTGGGAATTGCTTTTTTATGCCTCCAACATGTCAGTGAATAGACGAAGAATAAAATATCTCATTACTCTTTGCCCAATGCTGGCAATTTCTTTCAGCTGATGACTGCTGGTAACAAGTAACACTGCACACTATGAAATAATGCAAGGTGCCAAATCTAATACCACTCATGGCTGTGGCTGTGACTGATATTGAAGGTGTGTGAGGCACTTTGCCCAGCAGATGTCTCACATAAAAACTGTATTAAAGGATGTTTACCAGGAAGTTGGAATCTGTTGCTGCCAATTAGTAATTATGCACAACTTCTTTTGGCAGATTACTGTCGCCCAAGGCTTCATATAAACTGAATGATTTAATGAATACATGTTCCTGAAACAACTTCATGGTCACAGTAAATATATATATTTTTTAATCAGAAGGTCCCTTAACATCATTTCATCATTTTCTTCATTTCTTCATTTTCTTGAGAAAAGGCCAAGAGGGACAAAGCAGTCACAGACAGTTTGGAAATTCTTGTATTTTAATAGATCAATAATAAGACTAACTAATGGCTATGGGTAAGTTGCTATGGATATATTGTTTTACTATTTCCTCAGAACCCAGTTGGCCTTTTAATTCAGTACATTATTAGTCCATTGATTTTTTGAGTCATACAGGGCCCTCAGCCCAACTTGCCCACACTGATCAAGATGCCCTGTCTACACTGTTCCCACCTGCCTGAGTTTGGCCCATATCCCTCTAAACCTTTCCTATCCATGTACCTGTCCAAATGTCTTTTGAATGTTGCAATAATAAAATCATTTGTAGGTCTGATTCACTTTATCTACAATTGAGATTCAGAATTTTAAGAATTATGCAAGTTTGTCATGCTGAGAATGATATAATTAATTTATATTGTACCCTTACTCAATGGAGTGAGTTGATTTGACCCATTTACCACTGTTTTGCAACTGTATGCAAGATTTTTATAATGGCAATATAGCATTGCAACACTGTTCAAAGGATCCTTTACCTTTTATTTTGGGCTATACAATTTAATATCCAAATTGGATAATATGAATTGATTGCTTTGCAACTTCAAAGCACAAGATTCAGCATTTTTCTTAGATTGATATTTCTTCTAGAAATCAATGGCTGAGTTGTCAGAATAATGAGCAAATTGGGTCAATCCAACCTTAGAATACTATGAGCTCTGGGGAAAGGTGTAACAAATAATATCTAAGTCATACATTTATTCCTCATTTATTTTTAGTTTATTTTTTAATAGGAAAGTTCCCCAAATTACATTTTATGAAGGAATTTGGCTTTTTCTGTTATCTGCCTTAGAGATCAGTTACCCATTTCATACGTAATCAATACATTGTATTTTCATGGCAGATTTTAAACTAATAGTATTTTTTATATCATTATTTTTTCTAAACCGAGATCGGGATTGTAAAACTGTCTATAATATCCTGTTGTCATAAGAAAACTTTTGAAAAGATTATTCCGCAGTGCTTATCTAACTAAGGTAGACAAAAATGCTGGAGAAATGCAGCGGGTGAGGCAGCATCTAAGGAGCTAAGCAATAAGTGACGTTTTGGGTCGAGATGTTATGTATGTATGTTATATATATATATAAACATAATGTAGGAGATAAGGTTTGGGTTACATTGTCAGAAAGAAAATCACCTTAAAGATTTCATATATATATATGAAATTATTCGGGTAATTTTTTTCAGACAATGCAACCCAAACCCTATCTCCCACATTATGTTTGTGTGATCACATCCTGGCAATTGAAAACATACCACAATGTAATGAAAGGCTACGAAGATACGACACAAATTACAGTTCTGGGTTGAACAAAAGTAATGTGGTATAGTTTATCCCAGGAGATAAACTAATAGCAACCTATTAGCAAATGTCATCATCAATTTTTTCGTGGCCATTTGGCCTGTTTTGCATGTCATTGATGATGGCATGTGCCTTTAAATTTTAGACTGCCCATTATATTGTGGGTGGGATTTATGACGTGTTTTTGGGCATGTTTGGAGCTTAGATACTTGCGCAGAAGTTTGGGTTTTAGATTAGTTTGGAGAGATGATCGAGAAGGTCAATCCTTCGACCATGTCAGTGTTACGGAGACACAAGGAGTTTTCTAATGTCTAAAGTAATAAGCTGGAGTTCGAAGAGGATTGTAGTAACGATTGGATGTATCTTACTGTTTTCTACCAACAATAAAGTATTTATTCATCAAAAGACTGTGTTTTGAAGTCATATCTGAGAAGAAGCTCTGAAGGTCTCTGTGAGTGAGCTTGCATGCATTAGAAGACACCCCCTTCAACCATTCTCATCCAAATAGCGGCTAGGGTGCCAATTACCTGAAAGATATGAAAATCTGCCGCTACAAATTTCACAAAGTTAACTGTTAAAGGAGAGCCAGCAACCATATAACCTTCAGTAGACCGTAGACAGCATCCAAACCTGGCTGAAGTGGGAGGCAATGTTTAATACTGCAATATATTCCAGCTGAATAGTAGTTAGACCAGTCATCACCCAGTGACTCCCAGTCACTCCATCATGGCCACAGCCTTACTAATTTTTTTTCTCTCTCTAATTGTGTTTTGCACTGCTATCTCTTTTTTGCATCCTTATTTTCTTTTTACTCTCTTGTAGAAATGATATGTACCAATTATGCATAATTTATGTTTTTGTGGGATGTCAGAGTCTGTGCCTATGATGCTGCTGCAAACAAGATTTTCATTCTACCTGACATGTAAATTTAAACTTGACTTTTGTCCTATCGCATTCTCCACAAAATAAGAAGATTTTTTCAATGTATCTTTCTTAATTCTGACAAAGGGTCTTCGATCTGAAATATTAACCTTCTTTTTCCACAGATGCTATCGAACCAGCTGCATTTTTAACATTTTCTGATTTTTTAAATTTCAGATTACAAGCATTTGTAGTTTTTGCTTGATTTTTCACTTGCTTTGACAATTTTCTATCCAGCTGCCCTGGATTGTTAAGTTTGTTTCTCAATGGTCACTAAATTAATACGATAAAGAGTATTATTCCTAATATTATTTGGGTACAAGTTGCTACCCAGCAGTGTATGACCCGATTTGTAGTTTTAATCCTGGATAATTAAATAAAATGCCTACTATTGATATACCAATATTCTGAACAACTATCTACTTCCTCAAGACGTGTCATGCCCTGTGCCATTAAAAAAAAACAATTGCGTCAAGCTATTTTTGTCTGAAATCAATGTAGTTTCCATGAATTATTGTAGGATCTTAATTGCTCCCTGACTTTTTGTGAGACAAATCTCCTACTGAATACCATAATCGATAATATATTGCAGTAAATATTAAATATGATAATGGGCATTAAACCAGAAAGCTTGATGAATGGTTATCATTATCTTTATCCATGGAAAAAACTGTTATTGAGTTTTATGGCTATTTGAAAAATCATATCCCCTACAGGAAAATCAGTGAAATTATCTAAAATGCAGTTACAATCAATTTCAAAGTATTTCTGTAAATTATTATTGGAGCATTTTTTGTTTCCCGATGTTTCTATCTTTGTAATTATTTTGGAAAGGGAAGGGGTGGAAGGATTCCCATGAAGTTGAGTACTGTAATACAACAGATTTAATTTAGTTTATTATTGTCATGTGTACACAGGTGCAGCAAAAAGCTTTTTGTTCCAAGCTATCCAGTCAGCAAAAATTACAATCAAGCAGCCCACAGTCGGCAGATACAGGATAAAGGGTATAATATTTAGTGCAAGAAAGTCCAGTAAAGTCCTATTAGAGATACTTTGAAGGTCTCCAATGAGCTAGATAGGAGGTTAGGACCAGTTTTTAGTTGGGGAGAGGACGGTTCAGTTGCCTGATAACAGCTGGGTAAAAGCTGACCCAGAATCTGGAGGTATGAGTTTTCAAACTACTGTACCTCTTGCCCAATGAGAGGGGGAGTAAAGGGAGTGACCAGGATGAGACACGTATTTGATTATGTGGTGGTCTTGACGAGGTAGCGTGAATTGTAGATGGAGTCAATGGAAGAGAGGTTGGTTTGTGTGATGGTCTGGGCTGCGTCTACAACTCATTGCAATTTCGTGCAGGTAGGAGGGAGCTGTTCCCAAATCATACTGTGATGCATCCTGATAAAATGGTGATTACAGCGCATCTGTAGAAGTTGGTGAGAGTTGTTTTGGGGGCATGCCAAACTTCCTAAGCCTTCTAAGTAGAGGTGTTTGTGTGGTTTCATGGCTATAGCTTCGATATGGCTGGTCCAGGTCAAATTACTGGTGGCATTTATTCCCAAGAACTTGAATCTTTCTGAGACTGTCTGCCATGTGTCGTCCTTGGAACTTTAATATCAGTCCCGGGTGTTGCATAAGAGACAAGGGATAGAGATCTTGATGCAACCCCTCACATTTTACATAGCCACACAATTTGATAGGCCGACCAGAAGATTGGAGAAAAGTATGCAGTGCATTCAGAAAGTATTCAGACCCCTTCATTTTTTCCACATATTGTTACGTTACAGCCTTATTTTAAAATGGATTAAATTATTTTTATTTATCATCAATCTACACCCAATATCCCAGAATAAAGCGAAAATAGGTATTTAGAAATTTTTGCAAAGTAATTTAAAAAACAACTGAAATATCACATTTACATAAGTATTCAGACCCTTTGGTATGACACTCAAAATTGAGCTTAGGTTCATCCTGTTTCCATTGATTATCCTTGAGATGTTTCTGCAACTTGATTGGAGTCCAACAGTGGTAAATTAAGTTAATTGGACATGATTTAGCAAGGCACACACCTGTGTATATAAGCCATGATCACATTGAATGGTGGTGCTAGCTCGAAGGGCCGAATGGTCTACTCCTGCACCTATTGTCTATGATCCCACAGAGGAAAGTGCATGTCAGAGCAAAAACCAAGCCATGAAGATGAAGGAATTGTCCGTAGACCTCTGAGACAGGATTGTGTCGAGATATAAAACAATTTCTGCAGCATTGCAGGTCTCGAAGAGCACAATGGTCTTCGTAATATTTAAATAGAAGAACTTTGGAACCCCCAGGACTCTGCATAAAGCTGGCCGCCCGGCCTAACTGAGCAATCGGGGGAGAAGGGTTCCCAAATCATACAGGGAGGTGACCAAGAACCTGATGGTCACTCTGACAGAGCTCCAGAGTTCCTCTGTGGAGATGGGAGAACCTTCCGAAGGACAACTATATCTGCCGCCCTCCACCAATCATGCCTTTATGGTAGAATGGCCGGCGCCACATCTTCGCCTCAGATGTGGAAAAATAATAATACTGACACAATATTTACAAGTTACTTTCCCTAGTCTCCGTGTTTATTATCTCACCCACCCATGGCCTCCTACCTAGGCTTCACTTGAGAGTCTGTGTCCCATGAAATCCATCTCAGAGACGCCAAACTTGCACTTGTCTTCATTCACAGTGAGAAGTGCTTCTTGAAGTTTAGTCAACACTAGCTTCAACCTCCTGTCATGCTCTTCACGAATTGATGCATGGACGATGATGTCATCTGATATGTTTGCTACTCCTGGTACATCTTGAATCACTCTGTGGATTTCATACTGATAGATCTCGGAACAGCATTGATTCCAAACATCAGTCTTTTGTACCAGTACAATCCGCAGTGAGTGACGAATGTTGTCTCCTCTCTTGACTCTGGATGTAATTCCAACTGATGATATCCCCACTTTAGATCAATTTTGGAAAACACTTTACTGGTTGATAACTCTTGTAGCACCTCATCAACCGTGGGATTTGGGTGTCTTTCTCTGATTATTGCCTCATTGGCTCTCCTCATGTCAACGCGCAGTCTAATGTCATCACTGGGTTTCGGCACAATCACAATGGACTCACCCATGGTGTTGAATGTTCAACTGGTTCAATAATGTCCTGATCAATCAACTCCTTGATTTCAGGTTCTATTTTTCCACAAAGTCCAAATGGTATTCTCTGCACCGGTTGAGCTATTGGCTTGACATTTTCATCAATGGCTAACTTCACTTGCTGGCATTTCAATTTTCCAACCCCTTGGAATACTGAATGAAATTCCTGCCTCTTGTCATCATATGACTGCACTGAATTGACATGTACTCCGATGTGAAGCACTCCCAGCTCTCCAGCTGTATCTCTACTCAGCAGAGGTTCTCCCTTCTCCTCTATCACCACAAATTCTGCTTCAGTTTTTCTATCTCCGACTTCTACTTTAGCCGTGAAGCATCCAATGGTCTGCAATGGTTTAGTTGTGGTGTATGGATATAACTTCCTACTACACCTCCTTGACGTGCACTTGGTTTTCTGCTGTTTCAAGCATTCCCAAAGTGATCTGTCAATTACGTTGCTGTCGCTACCAGAATCTACAATCACTAGCACTGTAACACCACCGATGGTCACTGCAACTTTCTCGTGATGGCTCCACTCAATGCAAACTGATAATTCTGTTTAACAGCATGCTCACCAGCTTCATCACTTTCTTCATCACTTCCGAAATCACCTTCTATTAGACGAACATGACCCTTCCTTTTCTGCCAAGGCCTGCCTTTCTTTTCACTGGATTTCCCTTTCTTGTCTTGTCCCTGGCCTTGCTTTTACATTTCTTTGCAAAATGATCTTTATCTCCACATTTCCTTTTGCTGGTCAACATGCATCTTTCCCTATGTGACCCTTGTTACCACACCTGTAACACTCGATCTCACGTTCAGGTATACTTCTTGGTCTACTGTAGGACAGCCAGTTAACTAGCCCAGTCTTGGAATCTTTCAATTTCATGCTGTGAAATTGTCTCTCAACAGCTTCCAGTGCTGCTGCAATCGACAAAGCATCATTAAGTTTTAACTCACCACCCTTTTACTAGCAGCCGTCTCCTGAGCTTGTCTGACGTGCAATGCTGGACAACCTGATCTAATATCTGGTTTTCCACATCAGCAGCCACATATTTGCATCCTACAGACACCTGTCTGACTCGCCCTCTTCCTGCATTGTGTTACAGAATAAATGGCGTTGAAATGTAGCATTCGGCACCACCACATAATGACTGTTCAAAGCATCAACGGCTTTCTTATAATCTTCCTTCATTCCAGTATCAGTGTGTTTTAAACATTTCTCGAACTGCTGGCCCAGCGGTGAAAAGAAGCAAAGCTCTCCGCTGCGCTTTCTGCCCTGGCCTCAAGAAAGAGCTCTCGGCTGTCGGCGTAAGCTTTAGATTCCTCCAGCCAAGCATTTCACTTCACGCTGACAGTATTCGCATCACCCGTCGGATCGAAGTGTGGAATTCCGCAAAGTGCTAAGAAATCAGCTCCAGCGACTGCCATTTAAAAATATATATTTTTCCAGCTCGTAGCCACGGATTCAGAATCCAAAATATCCTGTCGCCAATGTCACATCTTCACCTCAGATGTGGAATAATAATAATACTGACACAATATTTACAGGTTATATTCCTTGGTCTCCGTGTTTATTATCTCACCCAGCCATGGCCTCCTGCCTAGGCTTACACAGTGCACATGTGATCTGACCTCCAAGTCATCTGATACAAAGGTCATGATATTTTCATATCATCATCATGATTCATCGTCAGACAACTGGGTGGAAGCCACTCCTCAGTAAAAGGCATAAGACAGCCCGCTTGAAGTTTGTCAAAAGGGTTGATTTCTCTGGTGCTCTGGTCTGATGAAACCAAGATTGAACTCTTTGGCCTGAATGCCAAGCGTCCCGTCTGGAGGAAACCAGGCACCGTTCACCACTTGGCCAATACCATACCTACGGTGAAGCATGGTGGTGGCAGCATCATGCTGTGGGAATGTTTTTCAGTGGCAGGAACTGGGAGACTATTCAGGATCAAGGCAAAGATGAACGGAGATGAACAGAGAGATCCTTGATAAAAACCTGCTCCAGCGCCTTCTGGACCTCAGACTGGGGCGGAGGTTCACCTTCCAACAGGACAATGACCCTAAGCACACAGCCAAGACAACGCAGGAGTGGCTTTGTGACAAGTCTGTGAATGTCCTTGAGTGACCCAGCCAGAGCCCGGAATTGAACCAGATCGAACATCACTGGAGAGATCTGAAAATAGTAGTGCATCGACGCTCCCCATCCAACCTGACTGAGCTTGAGAGGTTCTGCAGAGAAGAATGGGAGAAATTACCCAAATACAGGTGTGCCAAGCTTGTAGCATCATACCCAAGAAGACTTGAGGCTGTAATCGCTGCCAAAGGTGCCTCAACAAAGTACTGAGTAAAGGGTCTGAATACTTATGTAAATGTGATATTTCAGTTATTTCTTTTTAATTACTTTGCAAAAATTTCTAAACACTTATTTTCGCTTTTTTATTATGGGGTATTGTGTGTAGATTAATGATCAAAAAAAAGAATTTAATAAATTTTAGAATAAGGCTGTAACGTAACAATGTGGAAAAAGTGAAGGGGTCTGAATACTTTCTGAATGCATTGTATATTACACACTGAGGTGCCTGTGTTCATGATATATGCCATGTCCATTTTCCTAATGTGCTGCAATCTCTTGGATCATCCTTTCAAACAGTAAATCCTTGTTATTACAGACCCTTTGTGTGGGGGGGGGGGGGAGGGGGGGGAGGGAAATGGTGTCCATTATCTGTGATAAACATGGGATTATCATTGTATGTAGTAGAAACAAACAACTGCAGTTGCTGGTTAATACATACAGGGTCACAAAGTGCTAGAGTAACTCAGCGGGTCAGGCAGCATCTCTGGAGAACATGGATAGGTGATGTTTCAGGACTGGACCCTTCTTCAGGCTCTCGGTCTGGAACTGGGCCTGGAATCGAGATGAGTTGACGGCTCTGGCCGGCTGGCGGCCAGAGGAGAGGCCAGGATCAGCAGACTCAGGTAAAGATCAGCGGTAGCGGTGGCAGGCATGGCCTGGTAGCGGCCAAGGATGCTGAGTGGGCTGGCAGTGGTGGCAGAGGTCTGTCCTGGAAGAGGCACGAGCCAAGATGGCATTGGGGCAGCCAGGGCAAGTGGCCGGGAAGGCAGCATGGGCAGCCGTCAATAGGTTAGTCCATTATAACTAAAAGAGGTTTGTTAAGATGAGGGTTTACTCTATTAAGGTCACATACTGCCTCCTTTATCCAAATCATTTTTGTCAACCATTGGTCTGAAGCAATACTCTTCTACAACATCTACAAGAAACTTGCTTTCTTCACTGTTGATTCTTGCATGGATAATCTCACACTCTGTTCCTAGAACACGTCTGTTTGTTTATATATTATGGTTTGATCCTGACTACAGGTGCAGTACAAAAGTGTCTGGACAGAGTTTGTTCGTTCTCCCCATGACAGGCGTTGGTTTTCTCTGAGTTTTTTGGTTTCCTTCCACATTCTAAAGACATACAGATTTGTAGGTTAATTGGCTTGGTATAAATGTAAATTGTCCCTTGTGTGTGTGGGATAGCGTTAGTGTGTGGGGATCGCTGGTCGGTACAGATTTGCTGGGCCAAAGGGCCTGTTTCCATGCTGTGTCACTAAACTAAGAAACTAAACCAAATGGCCTACTTGGCTTTTCACTTTCACTCTTTACCCTTTGGAGAGGTGGGGGCAGGGGAGAACAATACTCTTCCATTGAGAAATGGCTTGACATGAAGTGGAGCAGATTTGTGCAATAGCAATATAGTTTCTACTCAAAACTTCCCCAGATGATAATAAATGTAATGGCCTGTTTTCCTCTCCAGTATGACTTTCAATCTTGCTGGTTCTCGTTGCCTTGGAAAGTAACTAGCTTTTATCAAAGCTGTTTGCCCTGAAGCAGCACAATTTAGAAGCCTAATACTTCATGCTTTGCTGGTCTGCTCCATGCTGACATGCGACCTTGTTGCTCACTCGACCCACAACTCTCACTGAATGCTGAATTTAGTTTGTATCTTCAGTGACATTTCTGCACATTAAACTGACTGTCAATTGCACTTGATATTTCTCTTGCTATCACATTTCTCTTGCTCATCACAAATAAGCCTTATATATGTTGGAGACATTACAACACCATGCAGTTACAATTTCCAGACCCAGCAGAAAAAACACCAATCAATACTGGTTGTTTGCTGCATGTGTGGACATGCTGACTTTTGACATAGAACTATAGCCCCTTTAGATAAAGTATATATATTAAAAAATCCAAAGATGGTATTCAAAGAAAAACTGCATTTACGTTGTGGATGTTGCATTTTCACTAGCAAAGTGAATCTATAGTAATATATGTAGTTTATATGTTGGAACATGTGACCAATATTGTACCAATGTTTCAGTGCAGAAATTAGCAAAATTGTGTTTGCCCATCTGAAAGTAAGTTGAAGCAAGATTGCCATCACTTATTGTAAGTTTATATTGTTTATTAAACTATCTCTGTTGTTTATTTGAATCACAATTACTTTCCAATTAGCTCACAGAAAAAAATATCAAGGTACCTTTGAATGTGCAGGAGCTGGATGCTAATCCTGCCCTCACTCTCTGCCTTTGCAGAAATCCATAAGTACATGCATGAGTACTGCCATCTCAGCAAATTATTCTCCTACAGAGGGAAGAATGGTAATGCAGACTGCCTTTAACTTTAAACTAATAAGGAGAAGTGCATCGTTAGCCAGATGCTAAGATTTCATGGTCCCATAATCAGCAGGAATTTCCAAATGCACATTCTAGCTTTAAAGTAGCAGCATTTGGTACATTGGTTAAAAAAGATTTAATAGTGGAAGGCAAAAAAAAAATCCTTTGCACAATTTACAATGAGTTGGCATATAAGAACGTAAAATCAATCAAATGAAAAAAGTAATCACAATAAACAATGTGTTATTATTTACGCTCTAATACTTCTCTATTTCATTACATATCTGGGAATTTTCCACTGAAATGCCTGATCAGCAGGACTCAGCAAAACGGCAGCTACATTAACATAAAACTTACAACAGATCAAGTAAATAACAAAAAAAATGTACAGTTCCAATCTGTTACTCTGTAAAGTTAGGTGGCAAAAACTTCCATGAAAAATACAATGGTTAGATTCCACTGTGGTCTAATAAATAACATAAATAAATACCACAGATCTAATAAATAACATAAGAAAAATGTACAGCTCCAATCTTCTCCTCTGATAGATTAGGTTGAAAATACTTCCACAAAATATACCATGGTTAGATTCCACCGAGCTCTCCCAATCATCATCTATTTAATTCTTGATCTGAAAAAGGCCTGGAGAATCATTTACATCATATTACCAAAGCCACAACAGACCACGAGAGTCAAGAGAGTATTATTGTCATCTATCTTCTATCTATTATATAAAAGTCTGTGGCTGCCGGCTGGCTGTGTGTGTTTCTGCCTGACTTGTGGCTGCCAGCCTTTGATTCGTTGCCACGACAACACCCGATCCACAAACGCCCTGATTTTTTCCATTTCGTTAGAGATTTCACTTTTCATTCCAAATATCCACTCCTCATTAAATTTTGTCGTGTTTATGTACACATTTTTAATCAAATCCTTCTCCCCCCCCCCCCCCCACTCACTCATTTTGTCACCTCCTACTGGCCAGGGACAATAATGGCTGCTGGCGCCCGCATCTCGCCTCAAAGACGCCATTTAAAAACAGCCGCACTGCTGATTCATGAGCCGCTTGAGTTGGAGGATCACGTCTCCCATGGGGGCTAGGGGTAGGGAACGGCTGTGTTTGGGGAGCAGACCCAACGGGTCTGCACTTGGTCTAGTAAGTCCTAAAACAGAACAATGAAGTTTTTACTTGCAGCAGCACAATGGATAAGTAGCACCAAGGGGGTTCGCACTTGGATGCTAAACTCTGCTGGCACGTCCATCTAGTTTAAGCTGTGTCAGGATTTGGTAGTGTGGACAATTAATGTGATTCACTCTCAGGAGTGCCAATCCTCCAGCGTTACTCTTGTGTCTCATAGATTCATAAAGTCATAGTCAGAGTCATACAGCATGGAAACAAGCCCTTTGGCCAAACTTGCTCATGCCAACCGACAGACCTCATCTGCACCACTCCCACTTGCCTGCCATTGCTTCACCTATACTATTATGTCTTGACCACTTCCTGTCTACATTGTAAATACATTTTAGAAAAGTTTACCTTGACTTCCAGTGGTGGTATGGAGAGGTAGGATACACGTCTAAGTAGCTCTGCACCTTGCCGAACAAATTACGTTATTAAAAGAATAAAACAGTTCATTACTCAACGCATCCACTGGCAACGGTGGTTAAATTATTTGTTGCAATTTTTTTTTTGCTTCTGCATAGTAAGGTTAAACAGCTCATTGCTGATACGTAATTCTAAGTAACAGACCGGTAAACGGACCACAATGCCACCCAAACAAAGGCTGAAAAAAGACAGAGAAGCCCCGAGTTCGCCTGAGAAACAGCCCCATGAAGAGACAGCAAACCAAAGCCATTGAAATCATTTGCCGAGAACTCTCAGCAGTGAAACAAGAAATATGTGCCAAAATAAACTCTTGAGGTAACTGCGAACCTGAGAAGGGAAATTCTACGTCTGGAAACCGACATCAACCGTAAGCTGGAAACTACTCAGGCCAGCTACCTCACTCACCCACAGCAAGACTATCCGTGCACTGGATCTAGCGGCTACAGCTAGCTCTGATGCTACGGACGAGTTGAAAGTTGAAGTGAAGCTCTTCTCCGGCTTGGTGTCAAAATTATCAGCAAAATGCCTAGATCTGGAGGGGCGTTCCAAGCATCAATATTTGAGAATAGTCGGAGTGAAAGAAGGTAAAGAACACGGTAAAAATGTCTGCGACTTTACAGCACAACTGCTTAAAGACACACTCACTGTGGATGAGAAGCCCGTGCTCGACCAAGCACACAGAGCTCTGAGAACACGGCTGAACGACAACGTGCCACCGCGACATGCTCCTGTGGGTGCATCACTGTCACGTCCTGGAGGAAATACTTCGTAAAGCGGCCAAGGATAGGAAACTATCATACCAAAGACAACGGATACGGATTTTCAGGGACTATCCCCCTGAAGTCGTTAAACAAAGTGCACTCTTTTCCAAGACAAGAGGAATACTGAGGGACATACCAGGAGTTCGATTTGGATTATTATACCCGGCCAAGCTCCATGTCACACATGTCGGTGCTGAATCTCTCTTCACCAACCAGAACGAAGCATTACTGTTTGCCCAGAGCATCGCCGGAGCCGCCAGGGAATAAGTACTAGCCTATAGAGTCTATAAGTCACAGGCTGTTACTGACTCGCTGCTTTGTAATATGGTAGAAATATTACTGACTGAAAGATAACTATTACGAGACTCATGTCAGTTAATTATGCATTCAGCTACTTACGTTGATGCCTTAAATTTTGTTACAGGCGGAGTTACTTTATATTATACTCCAACATTCAAAGAGTTTTTCTTTATTATCTGCTGAAACGCAAATAGGATGGGCTTTGACTTCTTTCCGATAACATGCCATCTTATAGAACTTTAAGTAGAGTGGAATGTTGAGCCGCTAAAAGATCTTTTTGTTCTGTTTAGATCTTTAACACATTAAAGGTGTAGGGCTATCTAATAATAATAATACTAGTATTAGAAGTTAATTGTAAGGAAGATTGCTTTAATCTACTGCCGTTGTGAGGTGTTGGTTAGCGGCGTTTCTATATTTTGTTCCTTTTTCTTTTTTCCTTTTTACTTATTTTTTCCCCCTATCTTTGTAATAAATATCTTAGTATCTTACACCACTGTGCACTTTCCTTGGAGATATCTATGCGGGGCGGGGGAGTGGGGTGGGGGGTTTCTCACTCAGCCTACATTTGAAAAAGTACTTTAACCACTGTGTTGGACCATTTAATTCAGCAGATGACGCATAACATTAGCTATGCAAGATGGTGTAGCAAGCAAAACTGGGATGAAAGGACTCACCTTTTGTAGTTGCAACGTGAAGGGCACGATTTAACGAATAAAAAGGAGCAAAATACTAGCTTAATAATTAGAAAACGACCGTACTATACATAAAATCAGATGGGAAAAGGAGAACAGCTCTCATTGCCCAAAGATATCAACGAAAGATTTCAACAATTTTATCAAACCCTCTGCTCATCTCAAACAACAGCCAAATCAGTGATGATGCAGACTTTTCTGAATAAGTGCAATCTTCCAACCCTCAGTGAGGTACAGATATAAAGGACATATCAGAGACTATTAAATCACTGAAAAGTGGAAAAATTCCTGGCCCAGACGGGCTCAATAATGAATTTTACAAAAAATTTAATGATATAATTTCCCCATGACTTAAATGCCTGTATACCCAGGCGTTCAAGGAGCAGACTTTAATGCAGACTCTAGCAGAATCAATTATCACATTAATTCCTAAAAAAGATAAGAACCTTGAAGAGCTGGGTTCTTATAGAGCAATTGCCCTTTTAAATAGTGACCAGAAGATCCTAGCCAAGATTCTGGCTTGTACACTCAGATCAAACCGGGTTCATACCAAAACGACACTCATTCTTTAATCTGAGACGCCTGTTTAATATAATTTATTCACATAGAATACCTAATAAAGACCTCACAATCATCGCATTGGATGCGGAAAAAGCTTTTGACCAGGTTGAACGGTATTATCTTTTCACATGGCTGGAAAAATTCCAATTAGGCGAAAACTTCATCTCATGGGTGAATCTTCTATATACTAACCTGAGTGCAAGAATATTAACCAATCAAACATTTTTATCAAAATGTTACTTATTCAGGGGCAATAGACAAGGATGCGCTCTCTCCCCGATGCTATTTGCATTAGCCATAGAACCACTTGCTGAGAGTATCATGTCCCACCCAGGCATATACGGATACAATACTAGACATACTATGAACAAAATTTCTCTTTAAGCAGACGATGTACTATTATACATTACTAACCCCTGAACTAGTATCCCAAATTTACTATCCATATAGACCAATTCGGCACGTTCTCTAGCTACAGAATTAATTGGAATAAAAGCAGAATTATGCCAATAAACGAACAAGACGTCACCCGGCTCCAACAGTTCCCTTTTAGAATTGTTACTGACCAATTCAGATATCTCAGAGTTTACGTTACCAGAAAATATTCCCTCCTGTTTAAAACAAATTTCCCTCCATTAATCACAAAACTTCATACTTATATTCAATTTTGGAAAACACTGCCTATTTCCCTCCTCGGCAGATTGAATGCCTTAAAGATGATTTTTCTCCCACAGCTTTAATATTTATTTCAAACAATACCGATATATCTTCCCAAATCTTTCTTTAAAAAAATTGATTCCATTGTTACTAACTTCATTTGGGACTACAAAGCCACCGAATACATAAACGGCACCTGTGCAAATCCAAAGAGAATGGAGGACTAGCCCTACCGAATTTCCTCTCTTACTACTGGGCAACGAATATTAAAACCATAATCTTCTGGTTGGATGATTCACACCAACAGGCCAACTGGTTAAAAATGGAAAGAGAAGATTGCTTGCCTTTCTACATAGGCTCGATTGTCCTGTCTCCAATACCCCATCATCTGAGGTTTACAGGCGTGCATGGGAAGATGAGATGGGTCAACAAATCTCAAATGATATATGGGACGAAAGCTTACAATATATCCATACTTACTCCTTAAATGCCAGACATTGCCTGATACAGTTCAAAGTGCTGCACAGGTTATACGACTCAAAAACCAAACTGAACAATATTTTCCCCAGTGTTTCTCCTCTTTGCGATAAGTGTCAGTTCCAAGATGCCACTTTAACCCACAGTGTTGTACTCTGTGCAAAAATAGAAAGTTTTTGGATGGAAGTATTCAGCGTCCTCTCCAATATACTGAAAACCCCATTAGAGCCAGGCTCAAAACTGATAATACTGGGAATATCAGGCATGTAGTAAATTGACTGTTTTTCAGCGACCCTTTGTCGGCTATGGACTAATATCAGCAAAAAAACTGGAAAAATGCTGGTTACTCCAGTGAAGATGTGGATTACAGAAATGACAGACACATTACATCTGCTTTGTCCATACCCAGACTGCCTTGAAAATTCAAAAATGTGATATTCTCAAGATCAGAACTTAAACAGATACGTAAATAAATTACAATTTCTAGCAATAGACCAAGTCTTTATGGAGAAGATCAATTGCTAGCTGGTACATTGGCATATCATAATCAGTACCATCATCATACTCCTCAGATTGTTAACAATAAGCAACTCTGCACACCTTGTTTTTCCTTAACTTTTCAATTTTGGCCTTGTAAACTACAAATGTTTTGTTCTTCAAACCATGCATGCATTTCTGCCCACTACTTTCCCATTAAGAATGTCCTGTAGATTTCATTTCTTAAGAAAAGGATTTTTTTTTAAAAAATAGCCTAAGTATCCAGAAAACAAACTAATCCCATTCACACAAGAATTCACAATATAACATGAATTTATATTCCAGATGGAAGGAATTTAATGTTTAATTCCCATAAATTAATCTAGAAACATCCACTCAATATAATCAAAATTATTATTTTTTTGCACAATACATGGGACTAAAACTGATATTTAGTATAAACATGTTGACTATGGATAGACAATAACACAAAATATAGACGATTTAGATGCTCTTATGACATGATTGTCCAAAAAAAAGAGCATTTAAATCATCTTGCGAGTGGGTTTTTCTGTAACGCGATCGATTGGAACAGCCCGAGGAAATTCACCTCCGACAGGCAATAGAAAACTGGATTTTAATCCCGCCCCCCCCCCCTCAAAGGCGCCAAAGTTGCGCACACGGCCAGTGGCAGAACTGCAGCGCCGCTGAAAGTAAGTTTTGTAACATCGCTACTATATCGCTATGATTTTTTTGCCATCTTACTCACCGTCCTCCTCTCCTCTAACCGCCCCAAGGTTTTTTTCGATCGGTGAAATAATAAAAAAAAGTTATGAATGTTTAAAAAGTCATGAGATCAGCAGATTGATCTTCTCGCCTATGGTGTCAGTCACCATAATGATGGTAACGCCCCTTTCGGGGGACGAGGGGAATGAAGCCCCAGAGGCCGGACGTGAGTCAGTCACCCTGGAAGACCGTGAGCTAGAGTTGAGACCAGAACTGTGAGTCAACACTGAGAGTGAACTGAACTGTGAGTCTGCACTGTGCTACTTGAACTGAAATGAAGGGTTGGTATGCAAACTGTGCTACTTAATCTGAATTGAAGGGTTGGTCTGCAAACTGTGGTGCTTGAACTGAATTGAAGGGTCGGTCTGCAAACTGTACTGCTTGCACAGAATTGAAGGGTTGGTCTGCAAACTGTGCTGCTTGAACTGAATGGAAGGGCTGGTCTGCAAACCGTGCTCCCTGAACTGAATGGAAGGGCTGGTCTGCAAACTGTGTTGCCTGAACTGAATGGAAGGGCTGGTCTGCAAACTGTGCTGCCTGAACTGATTGGAAGGGTTGGTCTGCAAACTGTGCTGCCTGAACTGATTGGAAGGATTGGTCTGCAAACTGTGCTGCTTGAACTGAATGGAAGGGTTGGTCTGCAAACTGTGCTGCCTGAACAGAATGGAAGGGCTGGTCTGCAAACTGTGCTGCCTGAACTGAATGGAAGGGCTGGTCTGCAAACTGTGCTGCCTGAACTGAATGGAAGGGCTGGTCTGCAAACTGTGCTGCCTGAACTGAAACGAAGGGCTGGTCGGCAAGCGGTGCTGCTTGAACTGAATGGAAGGGCTGGTCCGCAAACTGCTGCTTCAACTGAATGTCGTGCTCACTGCGGAAGTCCCGCTCACTGCGGATGTCCCGTTCACTGCAGAAGTGCCGCTCACTACAGATGTGCCGCACACTCTGGAAGTGCAGCTCAGGGAAGAGGCCACGCTTAACCACGTGAGTAGATTCAAGAGAGTTTTACTGTCATATATATGTTGTGTGTGATGGATGGTGAGAGATGGTGTGTGTGTGAGATGGTGGGAGTGTGAGTGAGATGGAGTGTGTGAGACGGAGGGAGTGTGTGTGTCTGTGAGATGGAGTGTTTGTGTGATGGTGGGTGTGTGTGTGAGCCCACCAGCTGTGAGTGAGTCTACTGACAGTCCACCGGCCGTGAGTGAGTCAACTGCCAGCCCACCAGCCGTGAGCGAGTTGGTTGCCAGCCCACCAGCCGTGAACAGCTCGGCTGCCAGCCCACCAGCCCCGAGCGGCTCGGATGCCAGCCCACCAGCCCCGAGCGGCTCGGATGCCAGCCCACCAGCCCCGAGCTACTCGGCTGCCAGCCCACCAGGCCCAAGCGACTGGGCTGCCAGCCCAAGAATCCAATCGGCCCACAATGTCCATACTAGCCTTCTGGAAACTAGTCCCTTTGGCCCACAATACCCATACTAGCACCCATCCAGAAAGCCCCCCACTGGCAATTGCAATTGGTGGAGAGGTGGAATATTGCGTTGGGGGCCCAGCCCTCCCACTTAGTCTAGTATCCCTCTAAATGTATCCTAGAAACATAGAAACATAGAAAAATAGGTGCAGGAGTAGGCCATTCGGCCCTTCAAGCCTGCACCGCCATTCAATATGATCATGGCTGATCATCCAACTCAGTATCCTGTACCTGCTTTCTCTCCATACCCCCTGTTCCCTTTAGCCACAAGGGACACATCTAACTCCTTCTTAAATATAGCCACTCATAGTGTAAATTTTTTTTTTCTCATCTCAGCCCTAAAAGATTTCCCCTTTATCCTTAAACTGTGACCCCTTGTTCTGGACTTCCCCAACATTGGGAGCAATCTTCCTGCATCTAGCCTGTTCAACCTCTTAAGAATTTTGTAAGTTTCTATAAGATCCCCCCTCAATCTTCTAAATTCTAGCGAGTACAAGCCGAGTCTATCCAGTCTTTCTTCATATGAAAGTCCTGACATCCCAGGAATCAGTCTGGTGAACCTTCTCTGTACTATCTCTATGGCAAGAATGTCCTTCCTCAGATTAGGAGACCAAAACTGTACGCAATATTCCAGGTGTGGTCTCACCAAGACCCTGTACAACTGCAGTAGAACCTCCCTGCTCCTATACTCATATCCTTTTGCTATGAATGCTAACATGCCATTCGCTTTCTTCACTGCCTGCTGCACCTGCATGCCTACTTTCAATGGCTGGTGTACCATGACACCCAGGTCTCGTTGCATCTCCCCTTTTCCTAATCGGCCACCATTCAGATAATAGTCTGCTTTCCTGTTTTTGCCACCAAAGTGGATAACCTCACATTTATCCACATTATACTGTATCTGCCATGCATTTTCCCACTCACCCAGCCTATCCAAGTCATCTTGCAGCCTCCAAGCATCCTCCTCACAGCTAACACTGCCCCCCAGCTTCGTGTCATCCACAAACTTGGAGATGTTGCATTCAATTCCCTCATCCAAATCATTAATATATATTGTAAATAGCTGAGGTCCCAGCACTGAGCCTTGCGGTACCCCACTAGTCACTGCCTGCCATTCTGAAAAGGACCTGTTAACTCCTACTCTTTGCTTCCTGTCTGCCAGCCAGTTCTCTTTCCACATCAATACTGAACCCCCAATACCGTGTGCTTTAAGTTTGTATACTAATCTCTTATGTGGGACCTTGTCGAAAGCCTTCTGAAAGTCCAGATATAACACATCCACTGGTTCTCCCTTATCCACTCTACTAGTTACATCCTCAAAAAATTCTATAAGATTCATCAGACATGATTTACCTTTCATAAATCCATGCTGACTTTGTCCAATGATTTCACCACTTTCCAAATGTGCTGCTATCCCATCTTTAATAACTGACTCTAGCAGTTTCCCCACTACCGATGTTAGACTAACTGGTCTGTAATTCCCCGTTTTCTCTCTCCCTCCCTTTTTAAAAAGTGGGGTTACATTAGCTACCCTCCAATCCTCAGGAACTACTCCAGAATCTAAAGAGTTTTGAAAAATTATCACTAATGCATCCACTATTTCTGGGGCTACTTCCTTAAGTACTCTGGGATGCAGCCTATCTGGCCCTGGGGATTTATCGGCCTTTAATCCATTCAATTTACCTAACACCACTTCCCGGCTAACCTGGATTTCACTCAGTTCCTCCATCTCATTTGACCCCCGGTTCCCTGCTATTTCCAGCAGATTATTTAAGTCTTCCTTAGTGAAGACAGAACCAAAGTAGTTATTCAATTGGTCTGCCATGTCCTTGTTCCCCATGATCAATTCACCTATTTCTGACTGCAAGGGACCTACATTTGTTTTAACTAATCTTTTTCTCTTCCCTATCCATGTACCTCTCCAAATATTTCTTAAATGCTGTGACAGTGCCTGCCTCAACTCTTCCGGCAGCTTGTTCCATATTCCCACCACTCTTTGTGTAAAAAAGGTACCCCTCCGGTTCCTTTTAAATCCTTCCCGCCAAACCTTAAACCTATGCCCTCTGATGCTGAATTCCCCTACTCTGGGCAAAATACTGTGCGTTTACGCAAACTATTCCTCTCATGACTTTGTACACTGTCATAAAATCATCCCTCATCCTCCTGGGCACCAAAGAATAAAGCCGTAAATTGCTCAAACTCTCCCTAAAACTAAGGCCTTCGAGTCCTGGCAAAATCCACATAAAGCTTCTCTGCACCCTTTCAAGCTTGACAACATCTTTCCCATAACATGCTGCCCAAAACTGAACACTATACTCCAAATGTGGCATCACCAATGTCTTATACAACAGTAACAAGTCTCTGTTAATAAATTAATCCCTCTTATACAGCTGTGAGGAGTAACTAATAAGGCTCACTTAGCAATGATTTCATGACTAGATGTAGATTCTGTTATTGTCTTTAGTGAACACACAACTGTAAGGGACTAAGATTCATTTTACGCCTACAATTTATAATCATTCTCTGTTTCATTTTCCTAGAACAATAACCTTTCCTGTATTGGGAGAAGATGCCGTTTTATTTTTTTTTCCTGTCTGCTGTTCAATAAACAGTTTTTTTTCTGAGTAGATTGATCTTGTTTTGCTGTGCCACAGACTTTCTGTAAATCATAAGCCCTGGTCCATCTCCACCCCTTTGGCTGTAACTTTATTACAAACTAATGATTAAAAATTGTTTCTGAACACTTTCATTTACTACATGAAAAAATAAATAATGCAAATTTAAAGAATAAAAAACTGACAGACCATCATCAGAAATCACCGTAAACTGACGGGGATGCCGGTACTTTTAAATGAGCAAACGGAATTTACCGAAGCTGCCCCCAACAAGGCCTCTAACCAGACTGCGACTCGCTCAAGACATGGAGAAAACAACACCTCAAACAACACCTGAAGAATCTGAAGAGGAAACTGAAGGACAAAGATTTATTGCTGCTATGGAAGGAAAAGTAAAAGAACAAGAACAATCTTTAAGAGAAGCTGTGACAAAGCACTCTGGTGAGATTCTGCATAAAGAGCTTTCCAAGCTGTCTACTCAGCTGGGAAAGTTAGAAACAAGAATGGATGCCGGGAACAATGATATTTGTGATAGAATAGTAAGATTAAACGAGAATTTACCAGTTTGAAGTTTGATTTTTATTTTATGAGGAGTTACGATGAGGGATTACGTGAAGATCCCACCAGCACGCATGCGCGACATACTTCAAAGCAGCGGTGTGGAATCACAGAAACAACACAATAATTGAAATAAACATAGTAAAGATAAGGAGAACTGAGATACCAGTTGACCTTTATAAATGAGGGTAGGAGCGGAGGGCATGTAATCCCTCATCGTAATTCCTCATAAAATAAAGATCAAACTTCAAACTGGTAAGTTCTCGTTTAATCTTACTATTTTACTTCGGAGTCACGTGAGTGACTACGTGAAGATTTTAAAGCTCTGTGATTTCAATCCGTGTAACAGTCCATGCTTCACTCACTGCCAAAGTCATCCAAGGGAGGAAGTATGTTATCGTAATGAAACATGAATCTGTTTATAAAACAATAATGGTATTTATTTGAAACAATAACAAAGAAAATAACGCTCCCCCGGGCTTAAATTATATATTTGCAGAGTCTAAAATTCTCTCTGCAAATGAAACAGGTTTTACTATTGGCTTGTTGTAGAATGTTTGGAAAGTTCTTTCCATGGACCACCCCGCTGTTGCCAGGATGTGGTCCAATGGCACGTCCATTCTGTTAGCCGCCGATGTGGATGCTGCCCTGGTGGAGTGAGATGTGTAAATATCAGTATCCACTCCAGCAGCTCCCAATACCTGTTTGAGCTATCTAGAGATGGTTTGACACGACACCCGACCATGTGGCTTTTTGTGGCTGACCCATAGTACCTTTTCTCTCTCTCGGGGATCTTTGGTTGTGTTGATATATAGTAGTAGGTGTGTCATGACACCTAAACGGGGGTCAGGTGGGTACGCCCGGAATTCCATAATGAGTCCTGAAGTTCCTGGTCTGCTCTGTTTTACCAGCTCCTGAATGGTGAATGTTATTTGGTCTGATGTTATGACCATATTGTCCAGTCTGAGTAGGTAAAAGGACTGCACCCTTTGTGCTGAGACTAACGCCACCAGCATAGCCGTTTTCAGGGTTAGCTGTTCCAGAGTGAGGGATCTGGCTGGTGGCCATCCCCTTAGGTATGTCAGGACAACGCTGACATCCCAGATCTTGGTGTACCTCGGTCTAGGGGGGTTTGTATTGAAGATCCCTCTCATTAATTTGGCCACCAGCGGATGAGACCCTATGGCCTGTTGTCCTGGTGCCTGCCTCAGGTAGGCTGACAGTGCACTCCTAGCACAATTGATAGTGCTATAGCTCAGACCTTCCTCGTTGTGAAGGCTGGCCAGGAACTCCAGTACATTTGTTATGGTTGTTGATCTGTATGTTGTCCCTGTTCTTGAGCAGTATGTTTCCCATTTTCTGATACTGGAGAGATATTGTTTCTTGGTGGAAAGTCGGTGAGATGCTGTCATCGTGTCCATGGTCCTATTTGACAATCCCAGGTCCAGTATAGGTCTTTTTAGAATCTGCAACCCAACAGGTTTATTCTGTCATGGCATGGGTGACTTTCGCCTGAGACAGGGTGGATCAGTAGATCTGGTCTGCTGGGAAAGGTCATGGGTGGTTCAATGACCCTGTCAAGGACCAATGGGAACTATGGCTGTGTAGGCCAGTCGGGTACTACCAAAATACCTGAAGCAGTCCATCTGTATTTTGCATAGTACCCGACTGATGAGGCAGAAGGGGGGAAAGGCATAGCAAAAATAGTTCCCCCAGTTCAGCGAGAATGCATCCATCGCCGCTGCCTCAGGGTCTGGTTCCTAAGCGACATATATTGGCACCTGGTAATTCAGTCGGGATGCAAAGAGATCGATATCTGGTGTTCCATATTGCTTTGTAATTTCAGCAAATACTTTGGGGTTTAACATCCATTCGGTGTTATCATTGAATTTGCGTGACCTGGTGTCTGCCACTGTATTTAGCTTACCTGGTAGGTAAGTTGCTGATAGCCAAATATGTTTGTCGACACACCATTGCCAGATTGTGTTGACCAGATTATCACATGATATCGATGTTATCTCGCCCAAATGGTTAATATAGGCCACCACTGTGGTATTGTCAATCTGTAAGCGGACATGCAAATGGTGCATATTTGAACAATAAGCTTTTAACCCATAGAACGCACCCAACATTTCCAAATAGTTTATACCCAGTGTCTGTAGTAGTGATGATTCTAGATTAGTCCATCTACCACCTGTACTGGATATGGTATTAGTTGCTCCCCAGCCTTGAGCACTAGCATCTGTTTGTATTGTTAATGTTGGATTATTGATAATGATGGGACTGGAACTATGCCAAATGTTCTCTTTCCACCATTGTAACTCTGATATTGCTTCGATTAGTAATTTCATGGTTCGGTCAAAGTGGCATACATGTTGTTTTAACGCTTGCACATTTGCTCTTTGTAAGTTTTGATAATGCAAAGGTCCAAACTGGGTAGCTGGAAATGCTGCTACTAATTTCCCAATTACTCTTGCCACTTGTCGAATGGTTGGTTGATTGTTAACCATTAATTTGTTACAGGCTTGTGCCAATTCTGCTGCTTTTTCTTTTGGCAACGTTACAGACATGTGTACTGAGTTAATTGTGAATCCCAGATAGTCCATAGTTGTGGATGGCGTCAACTTAGATTTATCTGGATGTATGACAAACCCCAAGGTTTCAAACAAATGTTTAGTAGCTAATACTGCTGAATTAGCTAATTCCATGGTTTTGCCTATTATCAAAATATCATCAAGATATGCCATGACAATATGTTTTTGTTTTCTTAATATTGCCAGGGCTGGTTTTAATATCTTGGTAAACAGTCTTGGGGCTGATGTTAGACCATTAGGCAACGATTTGTACTGCCATTTTTGCCCCATCCAGTTAAATTTTAGGTATCTACGATGATCCTTATGAATGGGTACTGTATAGTATGTATCTTTTAAGTCGATGCTTGCCATAAAGTATCCTTTGGAAATCAATTGTTTGGCAGTCACAAATGTTTCCATTTTAAAGTGTATATACCTAACAAAAGTATTCAATGTGGTTAAGTCAATGATGATGCGACATCCACTATCTTTTTTGGTTTTAGTAAATATATTTGATACGAATTCCAAAGGTTCATGTTTAGATTTCTCTATGATTCCCTTTGTAAGTAACTTCACCAGTTCTGCTTGTCCCTCACGCTTTTATTTTAGTGAGAGGGTAAATCCCCTTTGGTAAATCACCTACCTCCATTGTTATTGGTAGAATGTTCACTTCTTGGGCTTCTGGTTCCTTGACTGTCGGGGTGGTGCTGTGTGGGGGTGGCGCATTTTCCATGGGGCCCACTCTGGGCCCTGTCCTAAAAAAGACTTCCGGGGATGATATGCGGGCCCCGAGCTTTCACCAGTACCATGAAGTAGGCGACTACTGCTGGATGCGTAGGGGTACTGCCGTCTGGGTTGCATGGTTTTGCTCGTTCCGGGGCCTGCCCTCATGAGTCCAAATGCCTTGGACTCTTCATCCAGATCTTTGGCTTGCTTTGCCAAACAGCAGGATCTGTGGCTGTGAGGTCGGCATTTTACACAGTCCTGCGAAATTTGGGTTGAGGGCAGGTCTTATGGCCTCCTTCCGGAGGTTGTTGATCTCATGCTGTGTGTTGCACAGCAGAGCCAGGGTGTGCTGTTGATTGGTTGTCATGTCAACCCCGTCCATGGAACGAGCAGTATGATGTTATAGCCGACGTCCGGAGCTTCAGTATTTTTTGTAATTTAAGTTCTTGGGTTCGGATACCCTGCCCAATGTACCCCCAGATTTGACTGTTAACGGCTGGTACATTGAGCGAAATGCAATTTTCGGGAGGCGTGTAAAGATCCAACACCTCATTGACTACCTGTTCTTGGTTTAAAGGACAGGTAGTCAATACTGGCCGCCTGTTGGGCTGTAACGGCCGTCCCGCATGCGGTGTTGCCACGTAGCGGTTCACCACTCCCAGCTACTCTTCCTGATCCTGTACCCCCAGCACACTGCCGTGTTCTTCAGCCAGTGACCCCTGTTCTTGACCAGCCCAGTCCTGGTCGCCAATGCTCCCCTCTGCTGAGGGTGATGCGATGGCCAGTGCTTGATAATGCACTGGAGCGGGAGTGCTTGTGCTCCCTTGGCGAGCTTGCCCCATCTCCCGGAGCAAGTCTCGCTGGAGCATTTGCTCCATGAGCCTTTCCATGCGGCCCAAACGGTCACCTCTGCCGCTCTCGGGCGGTGAATCTTCCGCATCGGACTCGTCCGAGTAAACCGGCCAGTCCGACTTCCGTTTAGCCTTGCTTCCAGCCTGCTGCGGTTGTTCGAGCTGTGGTGCTAGTGGTGCTGGGCTTGGCTCGGGAATATTGTCGGTGACTGAGGACCGCAGCTTGTGCGGTCCAGGTGCCGCCGGTCACCCCCCACTGCTGGGACCCTCCTGGTCCATCGCAGTCGGACGTGGTACGACCTTCTTTGGTTGTCTTCCCTTGTTCATATTTCTGTAAGGTAAAGTAGAACAAGGGTTCTAAAATACGACCTCAGAGTAAGTTTACTTACCTGGAGGTCCCGTTTTAAAACTTGTTGCAGGAGAGCTCGTGCTCCCGTCCGTCGCTGTTGCACTGCGTGAGACGCTATGTCGCGCATACGTGCTGGCAGGGTCTTCACGTAGTCACTCGCGTGACTCCGAAGTAAAATTGGTATTCTACAGGACCGTATTGAAGAAGTAGATACCGATCTAAGAGAAGAAATTAAACGGGTTGAAGAAGATTGCAGTAAAAAGCTGGAGCCCGTTCTCCTTACTTCTACAGAACAAAACAAAGCTATTAAAGATCTGGAAACTATGACTATGGGTATGTCTGAAGCGATGCAAAGAATGAAAGAAGATCTAGGCCGAGTTTTTGGGCAACTGGCCAGAATGATCGACAAATGCCTCGATCTCGAAGCTCGATCCAGGCGGCAAAACTTAAGAATTGTTGGAGTGAAAGAAGGGAAGGAAACTGGAACAGACCCTCTGGTTTTCACTGCCAACTTACTTCAACAAGTATTCAAGCTGTCTAAAAGACCCAAAGCAGATGCTGCACATCAAGTTCAGAGAGCACACTCAAGGGTCGGAGCTCCACCAAGACAGATTATCCTGAAACTTAATGACATAGCAGTTCTTGAAGACATTGTGAAGAAAGTACCAATCGGAAAAAACCTGATGTTCGAAGGAGAAAGTGTAAGATTCTTCAGAGATTATCCAGCAGAAGTGGCGAAGAAACGTGCACTTTTACAAAGACCCAGCTGATTCTTAAAGGAATTCCACACTTGAGATATGGAATAATATATCCTGCCAAACTGAGGGTCACATATAATGACCCGGAGCGTTTCTTTATTGATCCAGAAGAAGCATTCAAATACGCTCAAGACTTAAAAAAGGACATTAAAGGATAAGTAAAATGCTATGGCTTTGCTGATGTATACCTTTTATATATATTTATAAGGGGTAGATTGAGAGAATATGCTTCTTTACATAAAAAGATATACAAAAGTTGCAGATAAGATGGCAGACTAACTCGCACGTCCTAATGTCTAGACACCTTATTCGGTTTGGAATGGAACATAAGCGGACTCAAGGCCACGGTGTTTACAAAAGAAAGATTTAATAAAATGGAATTATGCAGTGTAGAAAACAAATTAAACGGAGCAGAACGTAATAATCTACTAACAAACGATATAATCAATTATATACTAACACATAAATAATTGTACTAATTCATTTATTTTAACCTAAAACGTAATATCATAACCAAATAATGATTCATTCCTCTTTAAAGCTAACATTGAATAATCTCTAGATTTATGACCTCTATTTCATTGTATCGGTATATATTAAAAATATGGTTAATCGATTTGTGTGGGCAAATTTCCAGAAACGCTCAGGCCAAACCGGCAGAGAATCATCCAAGCTGGCACGGAGCCAGTAAAAGACAGATTGAGGTGAACTTGGCAGGCGGCCAAGAAACAGATCCAAGACTGAATTCTTAGTTAACCCCTTCCAGCCAGATGATTCTTACCTAAATATGACGATTATTAATTTCATAAAAATTGTTTTTTTCTTTTAAGTTAAACACAGCATTTAAATAGTAAATATCTATTTAGTTTAAGCTATTAGATGAACTACTTATAGTACATGCTTGGTTGTTTTTTCTTTGAATATATTATCCGGTTCTGGCCTGTTATTTCTCTTCCATAATACTAGTTCGTAGGAAACGGAGCTAATTTACATCTACGGAAGGTTATCTAAATTCACACAGTATTTTTTAAATACTGTGAATATGTAATCTTTATTTGTATACATATAATGTAATATGAAATCTTTTCATATTATTTATGTTATTTAGCACTAATTTTGCTTTTTCTTTATAGGGCACATTACTTTGGGATATACCTACAGAGTTCAGCAACTGGGAGCACCCACCCAACACCCAGAAGGTTGAGGTATTGTGTTGCACCATCTGAAATAAAGGAACCAATGTAAGTTACAATGCAAGATGACCCTCTAAAGAAAACTGGAGGAATTATGTTTTGTTGCTGGAATATTAGGGGTGCTAATGAGCCAATTAAAAGGGGTAAGATTCTTGTCCAATTAAAATCACTCAATGCCAATATAATATTTTTACAGGAAACACATCTGAAAGTTCAAGCTCAGACCAGGCTGAAGGCCAATTGGATCGGTCTAACATATCACTCCTCCTATCTCTCTAAATCCAGAGGTACTGCAATTATAATTCGTAAGGGCATACCATTTAAACATAAAAACACCATTGCAGACAAAGAGAGGAGGTATGTCATAGTCACTGGAGAGATACATTCTACCTCACTTGCCGTGGTAAATATTTATGCTCCTAATTTTGATAACCCACAATTCTTTAACAAAATCTTGAATATAATTTCTGAGTCCAATATATTAAATCTTATAGTGGAATTCGGCCCCTTCTCAGGATATAAAATAAACTGGAACAAAAGTGAAATTATGGCAAAAAAAACCTCATGAGCCGATACAACTTTTAAAATTCCCTTTCAGAATTGCTACAGAAAAATTTAAATATCTGGGTGTTCAGGTAACCAGAAAATATACTTCTTTATTCAATGCAATCTTTCCGCCTTTAATTACCAAATTAAACGCTCTTATTCAATTCTGGAAAACACTTCTGATGTCTCTAATAGGCAGAATAAATGCCATAAAAATGATTTTCCTCCCACAAATTCTTTATTTATTTCAATAACCCATCATTTAAGCCATCTATTATAGATGAAACGTTTACTTATTGGGAAAGACTAGGAATTAAAAAGCTTGGACATCTGTACGAGATGGGAAATCTCCTGTCATTACAGAAATCACAGTCGAAATACAGTCTGAAAGGTAATTAATATTTTAGATATCTTCAAATTCGAGATTATTTGAAAGCATATACCCATGATTATCAAACTCTGCTGCCAGATATATTAGACGAAGGTATGAATAGAAACTCAGTCAAACAATCTAACATCATACTTGTATAATACCCTTCTAAATATAGAAATGTCATCGTCAGACATAATTAGAAGAGAATGGGAAGAGGAATTACGCCTAAAGATTTCCAAAGACAGATGGGAAAAAAATATTTTATATATACATAATTGTTCGATTAATGTTAGACACATTTTAATCCA
Organism: Amblyraja radiata; assembly: GCF_010909765.2. NCBI lineage: Eukaryota > Metazoa > Chordata > Chondrichthyes > Rajiformes > Rajidae > Amblyraja > Amblyraja radiata. The sequence goes on from NC_045959.1 coordinate 65,782,142, forward strand.
ATTCAAAATACTGCACAGACTCTACTGCTCAAAGACTAAACTGAATAAGATTTTTTCAAATGTATCTGCTATTTGTGAAAAATGTCTCCTTCAAGAAGCAACTATAACACATTCCTTTGCCTCTTGCATAAAACTACATAACTTTTAGAAAGGAATCTTTGAAATGTTCTCAAAAACATTAAAAACAAAACTGGACCCCCAAAAGGAAGTAATTATTTTCGGAACAGCAGAAGCCTGCCCTGAGCTATCAATATTTCAAAGACTTTTCCTTAATTATGGCCTGATAATGGCGAAAAAACATACTTAAATTTTGGAAAAATACATCTGCCCCAACTTTGAAAATATGGATTACAAACATGTCTGAGACGCTACATCTTGAAAATATGAGACTTGGCTTAGCAGGAAAATCAGAGCAATTTTTGAAGACATGGATTCCATTCATTGATTCATTACAAGGATAGAATGGTGCAACACAACTTCGGAATTAAACCGATTTACGGACTGGGTGAGAGAAATGAAGCAGGTATGTCACCACTTTTGTTTTGTTTTTTCAGTTTTTGTCTTTTTATTTCTTTACGTTTTTCCTATTTCTTTTACTTACGCACTCTTCGACTACACTCATTTGGTAGTTTAGGGGTTCTATTCTTACACATTCACTTGTCTCTTTCATTTTCTTTCTTTCTTGCTCTTTCTCTCTTTTTCTTTTTCATCTTTGCTAAAATAAAAATTGAAGCTGTACAATAAATGTATTATGTCATATGCCGCGGTTTATACTTTTGTACACTGCTTCTAATTTAAAAAAAAATGTTTTTAAACTGAAAGACGTAAGTGAGAGGTCATGCGATGAATCTTCCAAGAATACATCAAATGAGATGTGAAAATCTACTTGGGCTCACTCTGGTGCAGGTCTGATCCTGGGCCGAGGCACGTAGGTAACTTGGTCAGCAAGAGTAGCAAGTCAATGTGCAAATTCTAGATATTCTGGATCTGCTGCTGTCAATACAGAGCACCTCTAGCTTGGCTTGGGAATTTCTTTTTAATTAAAAAAGTTATCAGAAGCCTTATTCTGATTTTTGGGTAGCTGGTGGTTCTCCTCACCAGGGAAGGATCCTTGAACAGTCCCCCACTGTTAGTGTTTGAAGGATTGCCCTAGGCAACACGAACACACACACACACACCCATGCATTGTTCCCACTTCTGACCCAATATACATGAGCCATTGGGCTGGCAGTCATTCGGGTGCTGGGCTGTACACACAGGGTGCTTGTACACACCACCAATACCCAATAGCTGCACTTTTGAAGAGTTTGTTCTTATAGAAATAGGTCTTCCATTTCTTGGTTTTTTACTAACTTTTATGCTTGGAAGTAGACATTTTCTGCTCTGGGAAACAGACTAATAAACAACATTTCAAAAAGCATCAACTTAAAGCCACCAGTTTAGTCAAAGCATTTATTATGTAACCTTTGGTCCTAGTGCAAACTATAATTTCATCTGTTTGTTAACGCTTCAATTATACAGCCTCATCACCTCAAGCTCGCAACTCCTGCCTGACACAAAATTGCCTTTGGACTACAATCCTCCAGTTTTCTGCTTAGTGGCAATTTCTCATGCCTGGGCCTGCGTTTCTCTAGACTAATCCATTTAACAACCCAAATGTTGTTTCATAACCCTTCTACGATGTGCTTCTTATCGTACATCTCAAGCCTTCTGGTCCCAGTAACATTCTTATGGATCTTTTCTGCACCATCTGCAACTCAATCACATCATTCCTATAGTGCATTGATCAGACCTGCACACAATACTCCCAGTGTGGCCTAATCAACATTTTGTACAATGGTAGTGTAACATGCCAACTCTTGTACTCAATAACCCGGTCAATAAAGGCAAGCATGCCATATCTTCTTCACCACCCCGTCTGCTTATGTTATCACTTTCAGAAAATGACATGCTTGCACCCCTGTACTCAGTTCAACAACACTCCCAGGGCTCCACCAATTACTGTGCATATCCTGCCCTCGTTTAACGTCCCAAAATGAAATCACTTCACGCTTGCCTGTATTAAATTTCATCTGCCATTTCCTTTTGCATGCAACCTACGCAGTGCACAAGTCTCACCACGTGTCGCTGCCGACAAAGTTACAAAAGTACCGAACTGTCCTATCTACTACTGTTTGCCATCGCACGTGGTTCTGGGCCAACCTACCATGCGGAATGTTGTTAAAGGCCTTGCTAAATAGACCATGTGGCCAATATTTGCCACACTGCTCTCATTAACCCTGTCGGTAACCCCTTCAAAAGCTCAAAGTCGTGAGACATGATTTCCCACATTCAAAGCCTTGTTGACTATCCCGAATCAGTTCTTGCCTTTTCAAATGCAAAGAAATCAAGATTCTCAGAATCCCCTTCAATGGGCTGTTCTTTCAGCTGCAGTTTTTTTTTTTTAAAGCAATGTACATTTTATCAAAAACAGAATCATTAGGAAATTAAAAAAGACTATACACAGATCAACATTTCGGTCAATGAGGGTGCTGACCAATGCATGAGGACAGACCACGTGGGAGTGAGGATGCCATTTCCAGGGGGAGGAACAAAGGAGGACCTGGCATGGTGGAGACCACCATGAGGGGTGGGGGGGGGGGGGGGGGGGGGGGAGAACAAAGGTGGACCTGATGTGGGATACTTTGTAACTCTGCCGGCGCCCTCTAGGAGATGACCTTGGGTATGCAAGCAAATAATTTCACTGTGACTTGTCACATGTGAAAATAGAATATTCATTCATTCATTCATTTATTTTCATTGTGGAGCGATGCCAGTGCATTTTGTTAAAGATTCCTTTAATAATCTGCTAAATTATTCTAAAATACCTTGATGTTTAAAGATTAATGAAGCAACCAAACTGTTATATTATCATTTCCATGTTACTCTGTAGCCAAACAACATTAAGCTTTGCCAATTATTACAAGCATTCATTGTCAATATGAAAAATGAAAATTAAGTCTGTTTCTGCATTATCCAGACAACTATAATGAAGCAGATTTGATGATAATATTTCCCTGGGTGTCAAAACTTTGTTAGATTTTTTCAAGTTTGCAAAAACATCCTTGCAACAGCATGGTTGTCAGTGAATTTACATTTGGACTGCTGAGAATTGCTAATGAAGGGGCTGAAGACCAAATAATTTGCTGGAGATACTGCCCTTGGGATTCCATTCAATCCAGCCTAATAATGAGCTAAATTGAAAAAAGAGTAGTGCAATGTTATAATTAAACAAATACTTGACTTCTGTGCGTCAAGACATTAGTTTCATGACAGGGTACCTACAGGATAACTTCCCCCTCTATAATTGTGAAGTGTGGTTTGAATGAGTTTGCATCATGACATACTGGTGTCATTCAAGTGTATCGGGAGCTGATTTAATTACCATCATAAGTATTTATTTTACCAATCAAATCAGTTTACTCAGTGCTTCACAGCACAAAAAGCAATGTGTGTTTCAACAACACCATTCGCCAGTGGGCATTGGAAATGTGCAAAGAATTCAAATTTTAAAAGCTCATTAGACAATAAATAGCTGTTTTAAGTGGGCGGCATGGTGGCGCAGCGGTAGATTTGCTGCCTTACAGCGCTTACAGAGCCAGAAACCCGGGTTCAATCCTGACTACAGGTGCTGACTGTACGGAGTTTGTAAGTTCTCCCCATGACCGCATGGGAATTCTCTGAGATCTTCAGTTTCCCCCCACACTCAAAAGACATACATGTTTGTTGGTTAATTGGCTTGGTATAAATGTAAATTTCCCTAATATGTAGGTATGTTACAAAACTTAACTTCAGCGGCGCTGGAGTTCTGCCACTGCCCGTGTGCGCAATTTTGGCGCCTTTGAGAGGGGGTCGGGTTTAAAATGCGATTTTTCTGCAGCCTATTCAAATCAATCTCTGTCAGGCTGTTTAGTTGCTAAAGAAAAATCGCTTCGACTGCCGTTTTATTAAGTTTATTAAAATTAGCGCTGGATAATTTAATTGTTGGAGTAAAATTAAAATCATCTTCAATGCCGTCAACGCCGACAAAGGGACGGATCTCACGTAGGGGACAAGGCAAGGTATGCGGGGTTTTTTTCATATAAACTTGCTTCTTAGGATGCCTTTAATCAAAATTTCACGTTGCGAAAATGTCATTATGAAAATATACGAACCGGCAGTATTTTTCCTGCCAATATGAGGTTTAAATTCACTGCAACCGCAACGTTCCAAACCAGTGCGTTCCACAAAATCCCACTCGCAAGTTTATTTAAATGCCCATTAATTTACAGGAATTAAACACTAAATTCCTTCCATTTGGCCTATAAATTTATGATAATGAGATTTAATAATCATGTTATATTGTGAATTCTTGTGTGAATGTTATCTGGACACTTAGGCTTTTTAAAAATGTTAATCTTTTCTTAAGAAATTGATAGATGTTTAGATCTAGTAATTGAATTTTGTAATTAGCTACAATTGGGTAACTAACTAATTATATGCTTTAATTTCAGGTCATCCAAGTAAGATTGTTTCATATTTGTTTCAGAATGCTTGAATCTATAATAACTGAAAATGTCATTCAGTTCTCTTAATTTTTAAGAAAGTTATGGGCTTTTGACTGTCCTTGATCACAGCTTTTGTGTTAAGTCAATGGAAATGCAATAGGAAACAAGATGCTAGTTTCCGAGTATGAAAATAGCCATAACTTTTTTAATACTGAAGATATGAAAGTGAATTAGGTGTCAAATTAAACTTCTTTTTATGCTTTATCTGATGGGTTAAATTACAGACTTGATTTTTAAAATCTCAAAATTTTGTAACATTGCTATAATATGTGTCAGATCGCTGGTCAGTGCAGACTCGGTGGGCAAAAGGGCCCGATTCAACGCTATATCTCTAAATTAAAACAAAACTAAACTAATGTATATTTAAATTTACAGCAGTAGTCATTAACAAAACAACATGTTTGAAGTTGTACTATTATCAAATTCGTCCTGTTGAGATTGTCTGTAACTGATTCTCACCTGGCCACCTGGCCACAGCTAACAATGGCCTGTTTCCTTTATCATTGTTACTTTTTTGATATCTTTCATTCATTAGGTCTATATCTCTCTAGGTGACCGTCTATATCTCTCAATCCCCTTCCACTGACTCTCATCCTGAAGAAAGGTCTCGACAAGTGGGAGAGTCTAGGACTAGAGGTCATAGCCTCAGAATTAAAGTAAGTTCTTTTAGGAAGGAGATGAGGAGAAATGTATTTAGAGGGTGGTGAATCTATGAAATTATTTGCCACTGAAGTTTGTGGAGACCAAGTCAGTGGATATTTTTAAGGTAGAGATAGATAGATTCTTAATTAGTAAAGGTATCAGAGGTTATTGGGAGAAGGCAGGAGAATGGGGTTAGGAGGGAGATAGATCAGCCATGATTGAATAGCGGAGTAGACTTGATGGGCTGAATGGCCTAATTCTACTCCTATTCCTTATGACCTTATGAAACGCCACTTATTCCTTTTCTCCGGAGATGCTTTGACACCTTGAGTTACTCCAGCGTTTGTGTCTATCTTCGGTTTAAACCAACATCTGCAGTTCCTAACTACAAATCTTTGAATGGTAAATTTAATTTAAGCGATCTAAAATTATTTTGACTCTATTGTAAATGTTTGTCTCCTTCATGGCTGCAACGTGGAACATTTGTTTTTAATTATTCCAGTCGAGAAGAAGGACATTGACTTGAAACATTAAATCTGTTTCTCTCTCCATAAATCTGTTGCTTGTTTTTACTTCAAATTTCTAGCAACTGTAGTTTTATTTTTAGATTCACAACTTTCTTGAAAGTTTGATTCAATTTTAGACAGAGAACAAAAAGAATGCAATCATAGGCTGGAACCGAAGAACACAGACAATGGCTTTGGCCTTCCAAAATTAGCTTGGGGGCAATTCATGCTCAGACAGCTGTGGACATTTGACCGGCATTTCCGTGATAAATAAAAGCTGATGGAGAAATTATGTCAGGCCAATTGTCAGTGTGCACATAGTTCTTCACACTGTTTTTTCCAGACTATGTCACGAAAGGTCAGCATATAGAGATGATTAAGAATTATGGACATAAGTGTTTGCTCATCAGAATGTAGACAGTACCTGAAATCGTAAAATAGCAGACAAAGTCATTGCCAAGCGAAGTTAAATGCAAAGCTTTCAAAATGTCTTTGATCTGGTGAAGGACAAAATGATAAAAGCAGGATCACCGGATTGAATGAATTATTTTGGCTGGTCATTAACAGTTATATCCTCTTGTATTGAAGAAGTGGTATTAAATTAGGTTTCAAAGGCAAAGAAGTTGGAAATGAAGATAGGAAGCTTTCCAATGAAACAAGATTATTGTAGATGGTCTAGAGGTGCCAGCCCATCCCCTTCCCCAAATGATACATCTATCCTTCCTCCAAATAATTAACGGGATTTATTTTCGCTGTCCCAGCTGGAGTCCGTATTGATCGGTTTTGTCTGAAGGAATATTTTTACACCAAAATCCACTTTTACCTGTGTGAACATTTTTGTTTTTCATTGCTGAAATATTTTGATCCTTCGATAAAAATCAGTTAAATGCATCTGTTCCGGACCAAGATAAAAATTTCCAAACTTTACTCAATTCAACCAGCAGTGGAGAAGTAGTCCCACTGTGCTTTCTAGAATCTTTAGCATGACACTGTCAACTCTGTTCTTTTGCCATTGAGGAATGTACAAAGTGTCCTCTAACTGGTGCACTTTACAGCTTGTTTATCAGTTTCTCTAACCTGTGTAATAAACACATCAATATTAGTTCACACAGTATATTGATGTTAATTTCTACTTTACCTTGGCTGCATAGGTTTTGCATGGAGTCGCTAAAATTCACATATTTTTCCAATTTCTCAACAATTTTAGTGCTACTCCTTCAAGTATAGCGCCTTACAATTCATAGCAGCTACAGTATAACCTGTCATTGATTTGCCTACACATTAATTTCTTCTGACTCGGTGTAATTTTGGAAATGCATTTTTGATTAAACTCACTTTAATTCGGTATCATTGTATGATTTAGCCCCTTGGCATCATATTTGTATGGCTAGATTATTTGCATCAATGAGAAATATTGTACACTGACAATGACAATTAAAATTGAATCTGAATCTGAATCTGAATCTGAAATAGTGGGACTGCTATAAACACTCCTCTGGGGACCTCAATATTTCTCTAATTTTTTACTCAACTATTTTGGTGAACATAAGGTTCAGGAGTGATAGGAGCAGAATTAGGCCATTTGGCCCATCATGTCTACTCCACCATTTAATCATGGTTGATCTATCTCTCCCTCCTAACCCGTCTCATGCCTTCTCCCCATAATGCCCGTACTAATCAAAAATCTATCTATCTCTGCCTTAAAAATATCCATTGACTTGGCTTTCACAGCCTTCTGTGGCAAAGAATTCCATAGATTTACCACCCTCTGACTAAAGAAATTCCTCCTCATCTCCATCCTTAAGGAACATCGTTTAATTCTGAGGCTACATTGGAGCAGATGTTGGCCATATGACCCCCTAAAGCCACACTTCAATATTTAATCAAAACCATGGTTACTCCAGTCCCCAAATTACTGATTCTTTATTAATTCTAGTTCAGCAAGAATGATTAAAGCTTTTGCAATACAGAGTTTTAGTATGTCACAAACCTCTGACTGAAGCAATATTTATCCAATCTTGAACTGATCACTAACCTGAAACTATTGTGGGTGGCACGGTGGCATAGGGATAGAGCTACTGTCTTACAGCGCCAGAGACCCGGGTTCGATCCTGACGACAGGTGTTGTCTGTATGGAGTTTGTACGTTCTCCCTGTGACCTGGTGGGTTTTCTCAGAGATCTCCGGTTTCCTCCCACACTCTAAAGATGTACAGGTTTGGTATAATGGCTTGGTATAAATGTAAAATTGGTCCTAGTGTGTGTGTAGGGTAATGTTAAAGTGTGGGGGTCGCTGGATGGTGCAGACTCGGTGGGCCAAAAGGCCTGTTTCTGTGCTGTATCTCTAAATTAAACTATTCCCTTATTCCAATAAAGGCCAATATGCATTTACCCTACTTAATTACTTATACTTCTGACAGGATAATTTAATTTATGTCTGAATAGATAACTAAATCATTCTGATCACCTGATCTGCACAATACTCTATTCATTCTTTTCTATCAGGAATGATTGACCAGATAATCCCACAATATGCTCTATCTGCCATCTTCTTTCCTATTTGTTCAACCAATTTATCTTTTTCCCTCGCTGCTGGCATACTCTTTAAAACTTAATTTTACGGTCAGCTTTGTATATCGACAAAGCTGAAAACAATAAACTGGTCACTTTCTCTGTGTCATCATGTTTGATGTCTCAGAAGTAACAACCTATTTATGTGAAAATGAACCATTTATTGTTATCCACACTAAATTGTTATCAAGTGTTCAAGTGAGTTTATTGTCATGTCCCTGATAGGACAATGAAATTCTTGCTTTGCTTCAGCACAACAGAACATAGTAGGCATTGACTACAAAACAGATCAGTGTGTCCATATACCATTATATAAGTATATACACACATGAATAAATAAACTGATAAAGTGCAAATAACAGATAATGGGATATTAATGTTCAGAGTTTTGGCCGAGCCAGGTTTAATAGCCTGATGGCTGTGGGGAAGCAGCTACTCCTGAACCTGGTCGTTTCAGTCTTCAGGCTCCTGTACCTTCTACCTGAAGGTAGCAGGGAGATGAGTGTGTGGCCAGGATGGTGTGGGTCCTTAATAATGCTGCCAGCTTTTTTGAGCTGTAATCAATGAATAACAGTCTGGAGGACCAACGAGATCGCATCCACCATTGATCTGTTGTGGCGGTAAGCGAACTGCAGTGGGTCCAGGTTTTTGTCGAGGTAGGAGTTGATTTGCGCCATGATCAACCTCTCAAAGCACTTCATCACCACCGGCGTTAGTGCCACAGGTTGATAGTCATTGAGGCACGTCACCTTACTTTTCTTGGGCACTGGAATAATTGATGCCCTTTTGAAGCAGGTGGGAACCTCAGATCTCAGAAGTGAGAGGTTGAAAATGTCAGTAAAAACTCCAGCCAGTTGGTCCGCACAGGTTTTTTGGAACATGACCAGGTATACCATCAGGTCCAGGCACTTTTCGAGGGTTCACCCCTCTGAAGGATTTCCTGATGTCGGCCTCTGTGACTGAGACTGAAATTCCATCAGCGAATGGGGGCTCGGGAAGGCCCAATCCCATTATAAATTGACCTTTCATGTGGTGACTCAAATACCTTTTGAAATAATTATATTTCACAGATATACCGCCTCTCCACAACCCTCACTTGTTCAGTGTTAGTTAAAGAATCCTCAATGGATTCTCTTAGATTTATTGGAATACAAGTTCTCTATCATGATTGCTCTGCCTTATCCTTAATAATAGATTCAAAGATGTTTCCATCCTTCTCATAAATAGCAATGATACACTTCCTATATTCAATCCACTGGAAATCCATCTGGTGCATTTGTGGAATCCTCCGATTGCAGTTCCAAGTACCTTCTTATCATTGATTTTATTTGAATAAGTATCGATGTAATTTGAGTAGTTATGTAAAGTTGAGCTATCTTAGAGATCGCATTAACTTGAATCAGACCACTTGTTCAATGTGTCTAGGAAGGAACTGCAGATGCCAGTTTACACCGAAGATAGACACAAAAGGGTAGATTAACTCAGTGGGTCAGGCAGCATCTCTGGCGAAAATGCCTGACCTGCAGTGTTTTTCTAGCCATTGTTAGGTGAAGAGGAAAATTCATCTGGCACTTCTCAACCAACATAGGTTATAATACAAGCACATTATTCCTCATTACATCAAGCATTTACACAAACTACAAGGCAATCCAATAAACGTATCATTTCAAAATGAATCAATGGCCCTAAAGTATCAAATATGGCCATAGGCGAAATAAAATTCTGCTTAATTAACAACCCCTACATTTAATGTATTTTCCATGCCAATATTCATTACGCACCCTTTGAGAGGTTGCTTTATAAAATACCATCTCTAAATAACTTCAACAAGAAAGTTAGTTTAACAGTTTACCAGCCACGTACATTTTGCATGAACACATCCCTGCTTATTTGATGTTCTGATGATATTGGCTGGTAATAGGTTTGTGAAATCTTGCTAAGGGCACAAAGGCATTGGACTAAAAAATTCCAGAAAGCGTGATATGCTATGAATCTCTACATTTTTCGCATCTGGCTGCTTACATTACATTCGTGAGGCATCTTAAAATTCAATGGCCTGAAAATAAACAAATGTGGAATAAATACCTGACCTGTAAAAGTACATTTTATAGCAATACCCATACTCAAAATGTGTTTATTGAATGGGGTATTCAGTCATGCATTAATTAAAATTATACATCATGGAAACAGGCCTTTCATCCCAAATCATCCAAGATGCCCATCGAATGTAGCCCTATTTGCCTGTGTTTGTTCCATATCTCTCAAAAACTTTCCTATCCTTGTATCTGCCCAATTGTCCTTTAAATGGCATTACTGCATTAGTTTCATCTACTTCCTCTGTGAGTTCATATAAACACACTGAACTGTTCTGTATTATGCTTACAATATTCTGTTGTGCTGCAGCAAGCAAGAATTTAATTGTCCTGTCTGGGACACATGACAAAACTCTCTTGACTCTTGACTCTCTCTTGTAGCTGGGACATGTTGGCTGGTGTGGGCAAGTTGGGCCAAAGGGCCTGTTTCCACGCTGTATCATTTTGTTACAATTTGTTTAACTTAAATAAGAAATTAAAAACATTTAAATCCTAAAATATGATTGATGAGGTACACAGGAGGAGTTGTTAATTTTGTTCCATTAAACTTCCTTTTAGAACATTAATCAATTCCCAGGGCAGCAATTTATATTTTGTATTATAATTGCTTTTGCAAGCTTTCCAATATTTGCTGTAAGAAATGTTAGTCATGATTTATTTAACCAATTTTTGCACACATTGCAAAATGAAATGAAGGATTGAAATACCATTGCAATTGGTCAGAAATAGAGAAATGGCCCCTTTTGTACCGTGCCCTTTTGAACAAGTGATAACAATACAAAAGCTCGCAAAGGTATTCCAGTGCAGTTTGCTAATCTACATTGATAAGATGTCCGGCTATTACTATTATTAAATTGCGGAAAGGCTGACTAATGGAGTGAAACGTAAAAGGTGGCAAAGGACTGATGTTCTTTTCCTGGTTTTAACCAATATATTTGTAATAAGTTCCAGTCACAATTTTCAGGAAATGCTGCTTCGAAAATAAAATCAGACACATACTATTATGCAGATGTCAACATCGATATTCTGGCAACAGAAAATAACAAAGTATGCAACTCTGTGGAAAACAGACACAAATTGAATGGCTGCTTCAAGAAATAGAACAAAACTAATCTTAACCAGAGATTAAGACCGTGCCCGGGCAGCAGTTGGACAGCCGCTAATGATGATGCAAGTTTGCAAAGTATTCTTCCCACTTTCATTAAATCCACAAAATTATAATTACTTGGAGCAATAAATTCAGAATTTTCTAAAATTAAATCTAAATGCTGAAGGCGTGAAAACTTTTGTTTTGGGAGATTACCAAGCAATTCATGAAAAATTGAGTTGACACTTTATTTGGAATTATTACTGACACTTCCTATAGTTTTCTTTTACAGGCATAAAAGAGTTATAGGAAGGATGGAAATAAGAAAATAAGGTTTAATTATGGGGATTCATAGAACTTTGCAGAGTTCAATAAACCTTGACCTCTGTGCCAATGTAAATCAAATTCTTCACAACATTCAGTAATCCCCAGCTGTAAAAGACAAAATGCTGGAAGAACTCAACGGGTCAGGCAGCATCTGTGGAGGGAATGGACAAACAATGTTTCAGGTCGGGATGCTTCGTCAGTGATGTAGAAGGAGGGAGAAAGATGGAAAGAGAGGCAAAGTGTGGCACGTGCTAGATGGATACATGTGAGGTGAGGGGTTTAATTATAGTTTTGAAGAGGAGCATCTGGAAGGATGCTGAGATCCATGGATGGAAGTGAGAGAATAGATGTAGGGAGAGATGTGTCATCTTCTGCAGTTGCAGAGGGAATTACCTGTGGAGGAGTGTTTGGGTGGGGGAGGGATGAGTGAACCAAGGAGTTGTGAACTTTGGAAGGAGTAGGATGGGGATCCACAGTCCCGTTTATATTAACGGGTCGATGGTTGAAAGGGTCAAGAGCTTCAAATTCCTGGGCGTGCACATCTCTGAAGATCTTTCCTGGCCCAAAAACACTGATGCAATTATTAAGAAAGCACATCAGCGTCTCTACTTCCTGAGAAGATTACAGAGAGTTGGTTTGTCAAGGAGGACTCTCTCTAACTTCTACAGGTGCACAGTAGAGAGCATGCTGACCGGTTGCATCGTGGCTTGGTTCGGCAACTTGAGCGCCCTGGAAAGGAAAAGACTACAAAATGTAGTAAACACTGCCCAGTTCATCATCGGCTCTGACCTCCCTTCCATCGAGGGGATCTATCGGAGTTGCTACCTCAAAAAGCCTGGCAGTATCATCAAGGACCCACACCATCCTGGCCACACACTCATCTCCCTGCTACCTTCATGTAGAAGATACAGGAGCCTAAAGACTGCAACATCCAGGTTCAGGAATAGCTACTTCCCCACAGCCATCAGGCTATTAAACTTGGCTCGGAAAAAACTCTAAACATTAATAGCCCTTTATCTGTTATTTGCACTTGATCAGTTTATTTATTCATGTGTGTATATATTTATAAAATGGTATATGGACACACTGATGTGTTTTGTAGTCAATGCCTACTATGTTCTGTTGTGCTGAAGCAAAGCAAGAATTTCATTGTCCTATCAGGGACACATGACAATAAACTGTCTTGATTCTTGAATCTTGAAGAGGTGGGGACGGGAAGATGTGACTGGTGGTGGGATCACATTGAAGGTGGCGGAATTTTCAGGGTGTAGGATTCGGAGGTTGGTGAGATAAAAGGTGAAGACTAGGGGAACTTTATCGTTGTTCCATCTGGGAAGAGGGGGAGAGAGAGCAGGACTGTGGGATATAGTGGAGAAATTGGTGAGGGCTCCATCTACAACTTCAGGGGGATAAACACGTTCACTGAATAAGGAATATATCTCAGATGTCCGAGAGCAGAAGGAGTCCCCTTGGGATCAGATGTGGCGGAGACGGATAAATTGACAGTTGACATCCTTGAAATAGGCAGGATGGAAGGAGGTGTAGGCTGTTCCTCAAACATACAAAAGGCCCCTAACTCTCAATCTGAAGAAGGCTCTTGACCCGAAACGTCACCTATTCTTTTTCTCCAGAGATGCTGCCTGACCCAAAGATAAACACAAAAAAGCTGAGTAACTTTGCTTTATATAACATGTATTGGTTGAGAATTGGCAGATGAATTTTCATCTTCACCTAACAAACACGTTGAAAATACGAAGAGAGACACAAAAGGCTAGTTAGTGTAACTCTGCGGGTCAGGCATTTTCTCCGAAGATGCTGCCTGTCCTGCTGAGTTACTCCAGCTTTTTGTGTCTATCTTCGGTTTAAACCGACATATGCAGTTCATTCCTACATATGCTGCCTGACCCACTCAGTTTCTCCAGCTTCTTGTGTTTAAACTAGCATCTGCAGTTCCTTTCTACATATACATAAGGTTTTGTTGAAAGAGCCTAATGACAGAGGTCACAGTGGAAGTGTGAAGAAGTATAAAAAAGACTGGCTACTGAATACGCTGGGTCATTCTTGTAGTCTGAACAGATAGATGTTGCAAAATCATCACCCAACCTGTGTTTAATTTCTCCAGTGATGGTGAGACCGCGGGGACCACAGAATGCTTCCTGGCCCACAGTGTTTGTAGCATCTTCTGTTTTTGTTTCAGATTTTCAACTCAAGCCATTTTTCTTTCCAACCCCAACCTCCCCACCCACCTTCCCTCCGCCAGTTCCTGGTGCGATACAGTTTTTCTCTCTCCATTAATCAGCTGGACTTCCCCAACACTCTCCTTTTTAATCAAGATTTGCAGCAACTGCTGTTTCTCCTCTTCTCCCATGAATTACATCTCTCGAAGACAGTAGCTGCCATTAACTAGATTGCAGCACCCTCTCCTCATCAACATCAACCTCTGTCATCCCAGATCTCTTGTCTCTGCACTATCAAAGGTTCAAAGGTTCAAAGGTTCACAGGTTGATTTATTGTCACATACACCTAGATGTAGTGAAATTCGTTTTGCCAATGCAGCACATAAAAAAGAATACAAACATAACAATAATAAATAGCTTTAACATAAAAACATCCCCCCACAATGGTTCCCATTATGGGGGAAGGCACAAAGTCCAGTCCCATCCCCAATGTCCACCCATAGTCGGGCCTATTGAGGCCTCCACAGTTGCCTCCACGGAGGCCCGATGTTCCAGGCCGTCCTCGCCGGGTGATGATGTTCCGGCGTCGGGAGAGTCCTCTCAGCGGCATGGGAACCCTGGAACGGCCGCCTCCCTACTCGAGACCGTGGCTTCCGGAGCCGACAAGGCCGCGCCGAATGGAGCTCAACTGGCGATCTCGTCGAGAGATCCCAGGCTCCCGACAAGGCACCGCCCGCCCCGCAATGGCGCTCCAGCGCTGCACCGCCGTCCTCAGACCCGCAGCTCTGCCGCCGCCGATGCCGGTGCCGCCGCCGCCGATGCCGATGCCGCCGATGCCGAGGCTCCGGACGGCCCCGTCGCTCCTCGGACCCGCAGCTCCGCAGCCGCCGCCGATGCCGCCGCCGATGCCGATGCCGATGCCGAGGCTCCGGGCAGTCCCCTCAGGAAATGCCGCTCCAGGCCCGCTGGTAGGCCGCAAGGACGGGTCGAAAGTGCAGCCCGGAGAAAAGCTGCATCTCCGACCAGGTAGGGACCCTGAAAATTAGTTTCCCCCTCCCCCCCCACCTCCACATACATAAAAAAGCTAGAACTCCTTAAAAACTAAACTAAACTAACTAAAAATAAGAAAAAAGAAATGAAAAACAGACAGCTGCAGGCTAGGCAGCCATACCCCCTACAGGTCGGTGCTCCATTTGTTTTTTCCATGCTTCAACAACTATTTACACACAACAGTTTTCGAAGTTTTTTCCTGTGGAAATTGTGGGAATGTCTGCCTGTCAAGCCTTGGCCTGGTCAGCCACACCAGGAAATGCGACCACAGATGAAACATTCCTCTCCCCAAGCAGAAACATTTCCAAGCCACATCGTCATCTCTCGCAGATGGATGGATACAAGCAACACTACATTTTCTCACTATTGAATTCATTAACCTGAAACCATAACCCCGAACTTCATAACCTCTTTCTACAGATATTACTTTGCCTGTGACATTTACTGTTCCCATCTTATTTTCCATTATCTTCAATTTTGTTTTCCTCTTTGAATTGAAGTTCAGGAAGACTGATTAAAATGGATATTAAGTACTTTTAGGAAACATAGGCCTTTTTACTGACAGAATTGATAGTTGCATCTTGGATAGGCACATGGATAGACAGGGAATGGATAGATATGGATTACATGTAGGCAGAGGAGATTAGTTCAACATTATGTTCGGCATGGATATTGTAGTCTGAAAGTCGGGTTCCTGTGCTGCACTTTTTTGATTGAGATACAACATGGAAACAGGTCCTTCGGCCCAAAGATTTCACATCGACTATTGATCACCCGTTCACATTAGTTCTGTTGTCCCAGTTTTGCATCCACTCCCCACACATTAGGAGCAATTTGCAGAGGCCAAATAACCTACAAGCCCACATGTCTTTGGGACGTGGGAGGAAACCCGAGCACCCGGATGAAACCTACGCGCTCATGGGGAAAACATGCAAACTCCCCACAGGCAGCACCCGAGGTCAGGATTAAACCCAGGTCTCTGCTACTGTGAAGTGGCAGCTCTACCAATTCTCTGCAAGACAGAGTAATGTGATCAATTGCAATGCTCTTGCAAAAAAAACTAGCACTGACTCAAAGGGGCGAACAGCCTTCTTCTACATTGTTATAATTCCACAATTCTATGAAACAAGTTAGGCCATCACAATATTAACAATTATCTTTCAAATTATGTTTAAGAAGGAACTGCAGATGCTGGAAAATCGAAGGTAGACAAAAATGCTGGAGAAACTCAGCGGGTGAGGCAGCATCTATGGAGCGAAGGACTCAGCGGGTGAGACAGCACCTATCTCTCCATAGATGCTGCCTCACCCCCTGAGTTTCTCCAGCATTTTTGTCTACCTTTCAAATTATGGTTTTTCAGATCGCATGGGTCCCCAGTAAGATCACATTAGTGAAACATAGGCATTTTGGATTAAAACATTATTAAATTGGGAAACACATTTGCATGAAGTAGCTTTGACTTCAACAACTGATTATGGAAATATTAAAAGATTTCAAAGGATTCAGGTGCAGATAATTCATGTCATAGTGTCTTCTGACTGAAATATAACTCTCCTACTGATGAATGAGCTGCAAAAATGAACATTTCGAATGCACTCATTAAATATATCCAGCGAACAAAACCTGCTTACCATGTACCTGTACAATATATATCACATACTGACCATGAATCAAGCCTGTTCATATCGTCCATCATTAAGTGACTGATGCTTGTTCAAAGTGTTTTACTATGAACTATAGAGAAATGGAGACTGACTGAATGTGTAGGTTAGCATCATCCTTCAACGATTTGTGTTCAATTGTATAATTTAAGAAAAAAAACTAGGTGAACTATTTCTATTATTAATAAAACAGAAAATGCTGGAAACACAGCAGGTAAACTAACACTGTTTTGCTGTGATGACCTTTGGTCAGTGAAAGAATTTAGAAAAAACCCTTTTATAAGAAGCATCAGGAGGGATGAACTGTAAACAGGAATTCTGTTGAAATGTCATGCTTAAAACATTAATATGCTTTATTTCCATTTTTTAATGATGACCAACCAAGAGTGCAGTTCAAAGCTTATCTGACTGACAAAACTAGACACAGTTGGTGATGGCAGCAGACAATAATTATCGTCCATTAATTGTTTAAATAGATTGACCTTTCTAAGCATTATCCACCAGAGACAAGTAAATTGTAATTAGTAAATGAACTAAAGCAGACAAAAGCATGTTTTTTCAGGAACAGTGATTGGTTTACATGCTTCATATTAGAGTCATATAGTCAGAGTCAAACAGCACCGAAACAGGCCCTTCGGCCCAACTTGCCCATGCCGACCAAGAAGCCTCATCCATACCAAATTTGCCAAATAATGCCAATACTGTAATACCTAATTTATTGTAAAGACTTTACAGATATAGCATGGAAACAGGTGCTTCGGCCTGCAGAGTCCATACCGACCAGCAATCCCCATACACTAGCAATATCCTACACAGTAGGGGCAATTTTACCGAAGCTATTCTGGGTATTGTAATGTATCACTGATTCTTGCATTGCTTTCTAGTAGGTGACAACTGGACCACCATTGCAAAAGCACAAACAAACTGATAATCTTGAATAAACATATTGCAAATAATCACAAATATAAATTGCAAGATATTAAGTCCAACGTTTCCCCTCAAGTGAGTAACAAAAAGCATCTTTGGCACTTTAGAAATTAGTTCCCTTCAGCAAACAAGTTAACTTTCAATAAGCAAAGCACATAGTGCTGGAGGAACTTAGCATGCCAGGCAGCATTTGTGGAGGGAATGGACAGGTGATGTCTTCAAACCCCAGCATTTTGTCTTTTGCTTGAGATTCCAGCATCTGCATTTCCTCATGTCAACATTTACAAAGCTGTCACTCGAACATTCTGCATACAGCAGCAGTACTGTGTAAAATCCCAACTCTATTAAAAGTTAAATCCAATTTTATTTTTCCTTCATTTATCTGCATCTTCCGATATTTCATTGCTATTTTTCCACCACTGGTAGTTGAGAAAATTCTCTACAATATTTATTTAACAATACAAGTTATGCAAAGTTATACATTGAGAGAAGCAGGATGACTACATCCATGTAAACATATTAGTGCAGAGAAGATGTACGAGGGTGGTGCCAGGAGTTGAAGGCTTGAACTATAAGGAGAGAGTGTGCAGGCTAGCACTTTGTTCCTTGAAGTGTAGGAGACTGAGGGGTGATCTTATTAAGGTGTACAGTGCCCTCCATAATGTTTGGGACAAAGACCCATCATTTATTTATTTGCCACAGTACTCCACAATTTGAGATTTGTAATAGAAAAAAATCTCATGTGATTAAAGTGCACATTGTCAGATTTTATTAAAGGGTATTTTTATACATTTTTGTTTCACCATATAGAAATTACAGCTGTGTTTATACATAGTCCCCCATTTCAGGGCACCATAATGTTTGGGACACATGGCTTCACAGGTGTTTGTAATTGCCCGGGGTCTTGCGGACAGATGAGACGAAGACTAAATATATCAGAGTGATGGCAAGACCAAAGTATGAAGGAGAGAAGGAACTGCCCAAGATCCAAAGAATACCACCTCATCTGTGAAACACGATGGTGGGGGTGTTATGGCCTGGGCATGTATGACTGCTGAATGTACTGGTTCACTTATCTTAATTGATGATACAACTGCTGATGGTAGGAGCATAATGAATTCTGACATGGACACATCCTATCTGCTCAAGTTCAAACAAACGCCTCAAAACTCATTGGCCGGCAGTACATTCTATAGCAAGACAATGATCCCGAACATACTGCTAATGCAACAAAGAAGTTTTTCAAAGCTAAAAAATTGTCAAGTCTTGAGTGGCCAAGTCAATCACCCGATCTGAACCCAATTGAGCATGCCTTTTATATGCTGAAGAGAAAACTGAAGGGGACTAGCCCCCAAAACGAGCATAAGCTAAATATGGCTATCATACAGGCCTGGCAGAGCATCACCAGAGAAGACCCAGTAACTGGTGATGTCCATGAATCGCAGACTTCAAGCAGTCATTGCATGCAAAGGATATGCAACAAAATACTAAACATGACTACTTTCATTTACATGACATTGCTGTGTCCCAAATATTAGGGTGTTCTGAAATGGGGGGGACTGTGTATAAACACTGCTGTAATTTCTACATGGTGAAACCAAAATGTATACAAATGGCCTTTATTAAAATCTGACAATGTGCACTTTAACCACATGTGATTTTTTCTATTATAAATCTTAAATTGTGGAGAACTGAGGCAAATAAATAAATGATGGGTCTTTGTCCCAAACATTATACAGTAGTTTAAATCTTAATGAAATTTATAAATGGTGAAAAATAGATCACACAGAGGTAAGTATATTTAAGGCAATTAAGATTGTGTTTATTAAAGTGCATGTATGCATGGATGAATAAACGCACAAGCACATGTTACATTTCATTATATAGTATCAAGAGCTTCTCTCAAGGTTATTCTCATTTATAAGTTGTGGCAGAAAAAATAAATTTAAAAATCCATCCAACCACCCTCTGTAAATCACCCAACATACGGACAGATTACAGCAAAATCGATTAATGCTGAAAGAAACAGGTAAGTTATGACCTAATCCTTTACTCAGTATATAACAGTTAAGAAATATGGTCCCTTCAGTGGGAAAGTGGAACGTCTATGATCACATTCTTTTTCTTAACTGACAATGTGGCCTTGAAGTAGATTTATCAGAATGAGTAGATCTGAATGTTGGATTGATAACCAAATGGCAAACAAACACTGAGCATGCCAAAGCAATCAAGCACAGCATTTTCTCTCTGACTAATGCTGGGAACACACTTTGTTTTCTATAATAGAACATATAACAGTATAGGCCTCAATGTCTGTGCTAAATTTAATGCCAAAAGCAACGCATATCTGCCTGCACATAATCCATATCCTGACATTTAATGCATATCAATTTCTCAAGTTATACATGTAGAATTTGGACATTCGGCCCATCGAGTCTACTTCGCCATTCAGTCGTGGCTGATCACTGCCTCCTAATCCCATTTTCCTGCCTTCTTCCCATAATTCTTGATACCTGTTCTAATCAAGAATTTGTCTATCTCTGCCTTAAAACTATCCACTGACTTGGCCTCCACAGATTAACTTCCCTCTGACTAAAGAAGTTCCTCTTCACCTCCTTTCTAAAAGAGCGCTCTTTAATTCCGAGGCTAAGACCTCTGGTCCTGGACTCTCTCACCAGTGGAAACATCCTTTCCACATCCACTCTATCAATGACTTTCATTATTCTGTAAGTTTCAATAAGGTCCCTCCCTCAACCTTCAAAACTCCAGTGAGTAGAGGCCCAGTGCTGTCAAACGCTCATCATATGCTAAACCACTCATTCCTGGAAACATTCTTGTAAACCTCCTCTGGACCCTCTCCAGAGCCAGCACATCCTTCCTCAGATTTGGGGCCCAAATTTGCTCACAGTCCTCCAAATGCAGCCTGACAAGGGCCTTATGGAGCCTCAGCTATTCAAAAGTTGCTTATCTGCCATTATAGTACCTGCCTCCCTCACCACCTCCAGCAGTATGTTCCAGGCACTCTCATACCTCAAAAACTCTCCTACTTGTCCCCCAATCTGCAATACCTTTTTTTCGCTTTCCGACATTTTCCCAGCACTCTTGCTGAATGAGTAAAAGGATATTCTAACAGCACATATGTTCCAAGCTATAATAAAATATACAGGGAGAGATCATTGGCTACAGTAAAGTAACAAAATAAAATGATTTGTTAGATCTCATAAGAATAAGCCATGGATATACAAATCAAAGATAGAAATGGGAATGGGGTTACAAGCTAATGGCTGAATGGACTAAGGAAATTATGAAATATTGTTACGGCAGGAATAAAAGTGTTTCATGTTGTAAACAGGGCAGAACTTCGACTATTTATTTTGAGTAATAAATTTGAAGATTTTAAACTGATGCCTGGGATTTATGACCAATAAATATGCTTGACTTCCAGAACATGACTGTTTTGATGAGATGTGCTTAGATACATGGATGATGTAATTAGAATAGGAATCCAGTGACCAGAATGTTTAAACCACAAAACCTCAGCTCAGATCCCATCAGGGCAATTTGTGCATTTAATCTCAATGCTAAGCATGTATATGTTACAATTCAAACAGCCTCCTGTTTAGTCAGCCTCCCATAGGAGCACAAAATCTATTCCTGCTCTCAGTGCTCCATTGATGGCAAGACTGCAGATCTTTGTGACTTGACTAAATTGTTAACCAAACTCAGGAAACTCAAAACACAAATATATTAGTGAATCTGGTGATGCTGAATGTGGGTCTCGCCCGAATTCCCACACTATTGTAACGATTTTTGCTGCTGAAAGGTGAACATGTCCATGACACATGAAATCCATTTTGGTGTGCTATCTCAGAATTGGGATCTCATCTCTTCACTGGGATTGCCGTTTGGGATCTTGGAAAAGAGCACAGTGAAACCAAAAGACTCTGTCTTCGCAAAGAATACATCACAAGGACCAACCCGAACAATTAAAAGAAAACTGCAGGCCTTGATACCTCCACCCTGCACTGTCCAATATGGGCTATTTTTCTCATCTCTCTAACACACTAGCCACTTAGCACGTTCACTAGACTTTATGATTCTGAAGTCCAAGGTCTTGTAGCAGCGCCTACTGGCGCACGCAGGTATCGAACCCGGCGTTCGGAAGCCACGGTCACGTGACTCGGGTGGGGCTGCTTGTACTTGCGCGGTTTTGTTTTCGCGCAGTTAGTTCAGTGCTGACCACCGATGTGGCCAGACGTGTCTAGAGAACCTGTGTACTGAAAATCGAACTTTTGAATAAAGAACCGTTTGAAACTTCAGTTGTCGTTCTTGAGACCGCCACATTGGTGACCCCGACCTGTCTAGCCGTCGTTAGACAAGAGAATTTTGCAGGAAGACAGCGTTCCCGCAGAATCAGCCAGCACGCGGCAGGGCTCACCGGCCTTCAAATTGCCATCGTTTTGGCCTGACCAACCTCAGGTGTGGTTCGCCCACGTTGAGGCACAGTTTCACCTCCATCGCATCGTAGCGGACGACAAAATGTATTTCCATGTGGTGGGAGCTTTGCCGCAGGACTATGCCTCGAGGCTGTTGCTCTACATCAGGGACCCGCCGTCTATCGCCAAATACGAAGGACTGAAGGCCCTGCTGCTCCACGCTTACGGTCTCAGCCGCAGAGAGGGGGAAGCGAAGCTGCTGCACATGGACTGTGTCGGCGATCGGCGGCCATCCACCATCATGGCGAAGATGTTAGCCCTGATGGACGGGCACCGCCCATGTCTGCTTTTCAAACAGGCATTCCTGGAGCAGATGCCGGATGAAGTCCAACTAATGCTCGCCGGAGCTGATTTCAGTGACCCCCAACAACTCGCGGAGAGAACTGACGAACTGTGGGCACACAGATGGCGGGACGTGTTTGCTTTCGCCCGCACCCTGGTCACACAGCAGGTGCCGCTGAACCGACATCGGGAGGAAGAAGAAACCCAGCCCAGCGCCGAAGAAGAATCGCCGCGGCCAGTGGTCTACAGCCAATGTCCCTGGTGTCACTACCATCAACGATACGGACCCGAAGCCCGAAGATGTCGGAGCCCCTGGTCATACCCGGGAAATGCATCGGCCGATCGTCCATAAAGGCGAACGCGATCGTCCCAAACAAACGCCTCTACATCTGCGATCGCCATTCCGGCCACCGTTTCCTGGTGGACTCCGGTGCCCATGCCAGCATCCTGCCTCCGCGAGCCCGAGATATTCGCGCCGGTAAGGTAGGACCCGTCCTCTCGGCTGTTAACAGGAGCGACATTCGCACTTACGGTACGCGGACCATGGACTTAAATTTCGACTCCCGCCAGTACAGGTGGAAGTTTCACGTTGTTGACGTCGCCCAACCGATCCTGGGGGCCAATTTCTCGCACGCGTTCTCCCTGGTAGTCGATGTGCGAGGTGAACGCATGGTCCCTGTGTCGGACCTGTGCCCTGCCAAACCGCGCAACTTGACGAGGTAGTTGAGATCCAGCGATCTTTCGCAGCCCTGCTCGCCGACTTCCCAGGGTTGCTCACTCCCCGGTTCGACGGGGCCATGCCCCATCATGGCGTGGTCCACCACATTCCCACCGAGGGCCCACCGGTTCACGCCAGCGTGCGCCGCCTCCCACCCGATAAACTGCGCATCGCAAGAGATGAGTTCCAGCTTATGGAGGACATGGGGATAGCCCTTGGGCTTCCCCGCTACACAAGGTGCCCAAAGCGTCCGGGGGTTGGAGACCTTGCGGTGATTACAGGCGTTTGAACAGGGTAACCACAGCCGATCGGTACCCAGTCCCGAACATCCAGGATTTCTCGGCCCATCTTGAAGGCGCAACCTTCTTCTCGAAGGATGACGTTATTCGCGGGCATAATCAAATTCCGGTCCATCCCGACGACGTCCCTAAGACGGCCACCCACCCCTTTCGGCGTTTTCGAATGGCTTAGAATGCCTTATGGCCTGAAGAACGCTGCTCAAGCGTTCCAAAGGTTAATGGATCAGGTCGGTGAGGGGTTGCCGTACGTATTCATCTACCTCGATGATATTCTGGTGGCCAGCAGCTCATAGGCAAAGCATGTCAGGCACCTCCGCCTCCTTTTCGAATGGCAGCGCAAACACGGGTTGGTGATCAACCCAGCGAAGTGCCAGTTCGGACTGCATTCCATTTCATTCTTGGGTCACGGCATCACCTCCCATGGCACGCAGCCGCTGCCCGAGAAGGTCGAAGCAATCCGTCGCTTCCCGAGGCCCCTATCGGTCAAGGGTCAACAGGAGTTTATCGGGATGGTTAATTTCTACCACTGATTCATCCCGTCAGCAGCCGCCGTCATGCGGCCGTTGTTCCAATGCCTGGCTGGTAAGCCTAAGGACCTGGTTTGGTCCAAGGAGGCGCAGAAGGCGTTCGAGGAGGCTAAGACTGCAATGGCCAACGCCACTGTGCTAGAACACCCTAGTGCATCAGCCCAAACGGCCCTCACCATGGATGCTTCCGACGTCGAGAGAGGCGCCGTCCTCTACGCGTAGGTAGTCACTGGGTGCAGCTGGCACTTTTCAGCAGGCAGTTGCGAGCCCCCGAAGTTAAGTATAGCACTTTCGATCGGGAACTCCTTGCACTCTACCTAGCTATCACAAGCCACTAATGTTCGCCTTGACCAAGGTATCTGCCAGACAGCAATGGCACCTCGCCTACATTTCCGAATTCACGTCCGATATTTGGCATGTGGCAGGGAAGCTGAACGTTGTGGCTGGCGCGCTGTCCCGTCCAGCGCTGCCCGAAGTTTCAGCGTTAAGTCTAGGCGTAGATTATGATGAGCTGGCTGCTGCCCACCAGGCAGATGCCGGTATGGAGGTTTACCGCAATGCTGAATCAGGACTCAAGCTGGCTAAGGTGCCTTGCTGCACCACAGGCGTGCGAGTCCTTTGCGATATCCCCACGGGCAAAGCCCGTCCCATTGTCCCAGTTGCTTGGCGGCGGCGGATTTTCGACAGCCTAGCGCACCCGTCCATTCGTGCCACCTCTGCCTTGGTCGTGGCGAAGTTCGTCTGGCATGGGTTGAGGAAGCAGGTTGCAGCAACGGTGGCCACTCCGCGGCGTAGAGGACATCCACCGGCCGTTTTGCCGTCCTCTGCACCTGTTAACCCCGATTATGTTTCTCCGGTCCCCTCTGTTACGCCCGTCCCTCGTTCGCGTTTTTCGCGTCCCTCCGGTTCTGTTTTGCCGGCACCTACTGTTACGCTCGCCCCGCGACCTCAGACGAACCCTCCGGTTACCCGTGCGTTTCCGTACCACGGATTCTGGGTGGGGGGGGGGGCATGTAGCGGCACCTACTGGCGCACGCAGGTATCAAACCCAGCGTTAGGAAGCCATGGTCACGGGACTCGGGAAGGGCTGCTTGTTTTTGCGCGGTTTTATTTTCATGCGGTTAGTTCAGTGCTGACCACCGATGTGGCCAGATGTGTCTAGAGAACCTGTGTACTGAAAACCAGACTTTTGAATAAAGAGCCGTTTGAAACTTCAGTTGTCGTTCTTGAGACCGCCAGAGATCACCAATTTTAATTATCTTCTCTTCTTCTTTCATTTTGGTTTTAAAGCACCTTGTGTACTGCTGTTCTTTAGTAAAGGATCTTCTGTTGCTATCCAGCTATATCTAAATGCCATTTAGGTCACTCACCACCATGGCTGACTGTTAACTTCCATAGAGACCTTATGTCTATCTCTTACTACCTTCTCCTGCTCCTTCCACACATTTCCCCCAATCGCTCTGAACACTTCTGCCACCCTGCTCCTTTCCCCACCTCCGTATGTTCATCGTGCACCCCATCCCTCTCAGAGTCCTTCATTTGTCTTTAATATCAACACTCTCCCCTCACCTCTGCCTCCTGTATCATTCCCTCCAGCTTTATATAGCGATGTTACAAAACCTACCATCTGCCACTGGCTTTGTGCGCGACTCCAGAGCCTTTGAAGGGGGGGGGGGGAGGGGCGGAATTAAAATGCAGGTTTGTATTGCTTGTCAGAGAGGGATTTCCTCGGGCTGCTAGTTGATGAAGAAAAATCGATCGGACTTCCATTCCCGTTTTTTTTTTAATCGCTGGACAATGTAATCACTGGATTAAAGTAAAAAGCGACTTCTAACGCTCTGAACGCCTTCAACGTGATGGATCGCAATATCAGGACAAAACAAAAGGTAAGTCGTTTATTTCACATATAATCTTGCTTCTTGGGGTGGCTTTAGTCTAATTTTATGATGCAAAAACCCCTGTCATTCTCACAATGGAGTCTCCAACTACAATGGCGTTGCCTGACGTTGGCCTCTTTGGTTTTGGCTCAACAGCCCTTTTTGCTTCGCAAGCCAGTGTGATAACGTCTTCTGTCCAGACAGCTTCTAAGTGGGTGAACCTGTTCACAAGAGGTACAACACCCGGGGACCTTTGCATTCCATGTTTCCCTCCCTTTCTCACCGTCACCCACCTTCTCTCTTCCAGTACCTTAGGTGTAACAATCTTACTGTAGGCCTTGTCGAGGAACGACTCAGTTTCTCGGACGAACCTGAGGTCATCCACTTGCTTCTCCAGTTCCCCAACACGGTCCTTCAGGAGCTGTACCTGGATGCACTTCTCACATTTGTAGCAGCCAGAGGCACCAGCAGTGTCCTTGACTTCCCACATACTGCAAGCATCACACTGAATCAGCTTGCTTGACATATCCTTCTTTCGTCTCTCCCTCTCCAGCGTTTTGCATAGCCTCCTCCCTCAGCCTCCTCGCAGAAGACTCTCGAGCCAAAGACACTTCCCTCACAAGGCCCCTCCCTAAGAGCCGTCCTGCTTATATTGACTGATAAATTGCCATGTATTGTGCAAAAAATAATATTTTTGATTATATTGAGAGTGGATGTTTCTAGATTAATTTATGGGAATTAAACATTAAATTCCTTCCATTTGGCATATGTTCATGACAGTGAGATTTAAAAATCACGTTATATTGCGAATTCTTGTGTGAATGGGATCAGTTTGTTATTTGGATACTTCGGCGATTTAAAAATGTTAACCTTTTCTTAAGAAATGGATATATGTTTAGATTTAGTAATTGAATTTAGATGAATTTAATTGATTAGATGAATTTGATGAAACTGATGAATATGATTTTTTTGTTGGGTATTTACTATTTGTTTTAGCGTTTAACGTTATAATTTCTACCTTTTTTCTAAAACTGTAAATAATAACTTGTTTCTGTTGATGTTGTTCAGTGTTTTTTTTCCTTTACAATTTAAACAGATGTCTCCGAAGAAGAAATGCAAATTTGTCAATCCAAATGCCCAGCAAAAGAGACTGATTTAGACAACATTCGCAGAGATTATCCGAACCACTCCAAATGTGATGATCTACAGGACATTCTTAATGGGAAAGTCGTGGGCAGAAAGGCATGTCATGTGTGTTTTGAAGAGCAAAAACCTGGAGTTTACAATGCCAAAATTGAAAAGTTGAGGAAAAACAAGGTGTACAGAGTTGCTTATTGGTTACAATCTGAGGAGTATGGTGATGCTACTGATTATGATATGCCAATGTACCAGCTAGCAACTGATCTTCCCCATAAAGACTTGGTCTATTGCTAGAAATTGTAATTTATTTACCTGTCTGTTACAGACTTACATCATATAATACAATAATATTAAAGTTCTGATCTTGAGAATATCACATTTTTTTAATTTTCAAGGCAGTCTGGGTGTTTATTACTATTTCCGTCACAACGGTCAATTTTGTAATTAGATACAGTTACACTAATTATATGCTTTAATTTCAGGTCATCCAAGTAAAATGTTTTATATTTGTTTCAGAATGCTTCACTCATTCAGTTCTCTTAATTTTTAAGAAAGTTATAGGCTTTTGACTGTCCTCGATCACAGCTTTTGTGTTAAGTCAATGGAAAAGCAATAGGGAACAAGATGCTAATTTCCGAGTATGAAAATGGCCATAACCTTTTTAATACTGAAGATATAAAAGTGAATTAGGTATCAAATTAAAGTTCTTTGTATGCTTTATCTGATGGGATAAATTACAGGCTTGATTTTTAAAATCTCAAAATGTTGTAACATTCCTCTTCTTTCCTTTTCACGTCCAGCCTTTGTCACCATCTCCACCCATCTGCCAAATCACCTCTCCCCCACCTGTATTCACCCATCACTTCAGACTTTGCTCCACCCCCACTTCTCTATACCAGTTTTCTGCCCCCTACTCCTTCGGTTTGAAGAAGGGTTCTAAACCAAAGCCGAGTTCCTCCATCACTTTGTTTTTTTCTTTTAGGGCTTATCCTAACATAGGTTTCAATAGGTGAGATCAGTTCTTGAAGAAGTGCAAAAAGTTGTGAGGCAGCTGGAAGTTTCAAAAGAGTGTGATTAATAGTAATGCTCTTGCAAAGAACTAGCATGG
Organism: Amblyraja radiata; assembly: GCF_010909765.2. NCBI lineage: Eukaryota > Metazoa > Chordata > Chondrichthyes > Rajiformes > Rajidae > Amblyraja > Amblyraja radiata. The sequence continues at coordinate 65,810,214 of NC_045959.1, forward strand.
ACTCAAAGGGATGAGTGGCCTTCTTCCATGCTGTTATTATTCCATGATTCTATGGAGAAAGTTAGTTCATCACGGTTAACAATTACCCTTCAAATTATGGCTTTTGAGAATGAATGGGCCCCCAGTAAGATCACTATGTTGCTCCAAACGGAAATAAGTACTACATCAGATTTTTTCACTCGGAGTAGAATTATATTATAGATTTGCAAGAAAGATAATTATACAGAAATGGAAAGAGTAATAAACTGAATATAGCTCTGCACTTTAAATAAATTATTTCAATAACAGAAAAGTTCTATATTTTGCAATTATTTTCAGTAACTTTTGATAGATATTACATGAGAAAGAATGACGTTATATCTTTCTTAGCCATGCCAGATATAGTGCAAAACACTTAAATAGAATGTTCATGAATTCATAAGTTATAAGAGCATAATTAGGCCATTTGTCCCATGAAGTCTACTCCACCATTCAATCATGCCTTATCTATCTTTCCGTCTCAGCCCCATTTTCCTGCCTTCTCCCCATAACCACTGACACTCGTACTAAACAAATGTTAAAATATTCTCAAACATATCTATTGTTATTTTGCTGTAAATGCGAGTCTTTTTTATGATAAACCAAAATGTTCTCAAAATCATAGGAATGGACTCGAAATTTTGTTCAGTTTGATTCCATTCAAAGATGCTGCCAGATCGTGTAGTTGGAAAGTTACTAGATTATTCTGAGGGATAGTTTATACAGGCATTTGGACGGGCAAGGGCTGATCAGGGATAGTCAGCATGGTTTTGTACGTGGGACGTCGTATCTCATAAAATCTTTTTGTTTTGAAGACGTGACCAAAAAGATCGATGAGGGCAGAGGACAGAGGGCAGAGCTGTAGATGTTGTGTACATGGATTTCAGTAAGGCGTTCTACAAGGTTCCGCATGGAAGGCTGCTCTGGGATCCAAGGAGAGATAGCTGAATGGATAGCAAATTGGCTTCATGGAAGGAAACAGAGGGTGATGGTGGAAGGTTGCTTCACGGACGTTTAAGAAACAATTAGATATGTACATGGATAGGACAAGTTTGTAGGGAAATGAACCAAGTACAGGCAGGTGGAACTAGTGTAGCTGGGACATGTTGGCTGGTGTGGGCAAGTAGGGTGAAGGGCCTGTTTCCACACTGTATCATTCTATGACTCTATGACTACGACTCTATCCCAGAGATTCCAGCAGTTGGCTTTTCACTGAAGATCCCTGCATCATCAGTCTCTTGTGTCTCCTCAAATTGAAGTAGATGCCAATTTAACACAGTGTAAATTCGAAATAACATTTTCTCACCATTATCCACTAGAAAACTGACAGGTATAGATATTCCCCTTTGTCCAATTCCAACATCAGTCAATGCAATAAAACACCCAGAAATGTTTTGTCATTGGAGAAAGATATATATATATATATATCCTTCATTGTAAATGGACTTGCACACTCAAATAAAGTCTGTTCAAACACTAAACCCCCTCACTGTCCATCTTCAAATCCTCCCTAAAAACTCATTTTTATTCTCTGGCTTTCGACACTGGCTGAGACATTGCTCCTGTTCTTAGTGCTTTTAATGTCTTTTAATTTTTACTGTTTTTTAGTCCTTCGTTTTACGGTTTTTTAATGGTTTGTAATAACCTTTTGTCCATGAGTTCTCATGTACAGCACTTTGTGGCAACTGCGGTTGTTTAAAGTGCTTTATAAATAAAGTTATTATTAAGTTATTATTAAACAGACTTTGTTTGTATCAGTTCTTGAATACCTGTAATGGCACTTTTTTTTTAAAAGCCAACTGCAAATACAAATACATCTGCACTTTCAACTGAAAAACTTATTTTATCCAAAAAAAAACATCCATCACTTTCCTCTCATGAGGAGAGGCCACACAAACTTGGCTTATATTCCTTTTAATGTGGAAGCTTGCGGGATAATCGGCATATCCAGAGGGACTCAGAAATGAAAATCATTAATTTAAGGAAACTACAGATTTGTGCATTGTGTCATAATCAACGTATCACAATGGCCTCCGTAGGATTGAAATTGCCCTGTTGTGATAGTCCTACATGGAGTAGCACTGCCAGAATTAATAATCTAATACAAATGTTTTTATTGGCCTTCAGTATCCAAGCACAGTAATTATATAGTAATTTGTTGCCATTCCACTTCTTTCCTGTTCATTTAACTATAGCTGCCATGTTCATTTTAGTAAACAATCAAGCTTCAAAACCGGGTGCTCCGGTTTCCTCCCACACATCAAAAAAGTGCAGGTTTGTAGGTTAATTGGCTTTGGTAAAGATTGTAAATCATCCCTAGTGAGAGGGATATTGCTATTGCATGGGGATCGTTGGTTGGCGCAAACTCGGTGGGTCAAAGGGTTTGTTTCCATATTGTACCTCTCAACTAAAACTAAATGTGTTCATCAGCCAAGTAAATCTACTGTTCTTGCATGGTACTGTAGTTGAGTTGTGCAGACCAAAAACAAAATGATATATTAAAGGCCAATCATAGTGATTTCAAGGAAGAGATCAGTTGGTTGTAAGCACTGACACTACACGTAACTGGAAGAGAGAAATGTGATTGGTTTCCGAATTCAACATTCTGTAGTTCATCCATGTGACAAACTCAGTGAAACAAAAATCAATGTAGATTGTTAGCAAGAGCTGATAAAATACTGACTGAAGACTGCTGGGAGGTGTTTTAAGACAATTGCTCTTAAATGCAAGACAACTAAATGATCGATGATTAGGGTTAGATAAAAAAATTAGTATCTCGCTCTGAAACAGAACTTGGTGCCTTGCCTATTTGTTAAATAAATGGAGACATTTTTCAAATCTCTTCCTCCCCTGTTAAAATCCCTGTTCTCTGCGCTAAACAGTTTTTTTTGTTTTGTTTATTCACGTCATTGAATCATCTCATGAAAACTGAATAAATGCTCCTTTTATTCCAATAATGAATGGCATTTCCATCATTGTAAAAAATATATGGAAATCAAAGGAATCTCCTGAGAAACAGTTAAATCCCAAACATCATTCATTGTGTTGTGCATATTTCTACAAATTCTAACAGACATAATTGATAAATGGATGCATTAGCGATAATTTTTCAAAACTCTTTAGATTCTGGAGTAGTTCCTGAGGATTGGAGGGTAGCTAATGTAACCCCACTTTTTAAAAAGGGAGAGAGAGGGAAAACGGGGAATTACAGACCAGTTAGTCTAACATCGGTAGTGGGGAAACTGCTAGAGTCAGTTATTAAAGGTGGGATAGCAGCACATTTGGAAAGTGGTGAAATCATTGGACAAAGTCAGCATGGATTTATGAAAGGTAAATCATGTCTGACGAATCTTATAGAATTTTTCGAGGATGTAACTAGTAGAGTGGATAAGGGAGAACCAGTGGATGTTTTATATCTGGACTTTCAGAAGGCTTTTGACAAGGTCCCACATAAGAGATTAGTATACAAACCTAAAGCACACAGTATTGGGGGTTCAGTATTGATGTGGATAGAGAACTGGCTGGCAGACAGGAAGCAAAGAGTAGGAGTAAACAGGTGCTTTTCTGAATGGCAGGCAGTGACTAGTGGGGTACCGCAAGGCTCAGTGCTGGGATCCCAGCTATTTACAATATATATTAATGATTTGGACAAGGGAATTGAATGCAACATCTCCAAGTTTACGGATGACACGAAGCTGGGGGGCAGTGTTAGCTGTGAGGAGGCTGCTAGGAAGCTGCAAGGTGACTTGGATAGACCGTGTGAGTGGGCAAATGCTTGGCAGATGCAGTATAATGTGGATAAATGTGAGGTTATCCACTTTGGTGGCAAAAACAGGAAAGTAGACTATTATCTGAGTGGTGGACGATTAGGAAAAGGGGAAGTGCAACGAGACCTGGGTGTCATGGTACACCTGTCATTGAAAGTAGGCATGCAGGTGCAGCAGGCAGTGAAGAAAGCAAATGGTATGTTAGCATTCATAGCAAAAGGATTTGAGTATAGGAGCAGGGAGGTTCTACTGCAGTTGTACAGGGGCTTGGTGAGATCGCACCTGGAGTATTGCGTACAGTTTTGGTCTCCTAATCTGAGGAAGGACATTCTTGCCATAGAATGTACAGAGAAGGTTCACCAGACTGATTCCTGAGATGTCAGGACTGTCATATGAAGAAAGACTGGATAGACTCGGCTTGTACTCGCTAGAATTTAGAAGATTGAGGGGGGATCTTATAGAAACTTACAAAATTCTTAAGGGGTTGGACAGGCTAGATGCAGGAAGATTGTTCCCGATGTTGGGGAGGTCCAGAACAAGGGGTCACAGTTTAAGGATAAGGGGGAAATCTTTTAGGGCCGAGATGAGAAAAACATTTTTCACACAGAGAGTGGTGAATCTGTTGAATTCTCTACCACAGAAGGTGGTAGAGGCCAGTTCATTGGCTATATTTAAGGGTTAGATGTGGCCCTTGTGGCTAAAGGTATCAGGGGGTATGGAGAGAAGGCAGGTACAGGATACTGAGTTGGATGATCAGCCATGATCATATTGAATGGCAGTACAGGCTCGAAGGGCCGAATGGCCTACTCCTGCACCTTTTTTCTATGTTTCTATGTTTCTATAAGGAAGTATTACTGTTTTATGTCCAATTACAATAATCAGTTCAAATGAATACTTCTGCAATTGAAGCCTAATCATGTTGATGAGATATACCTTTGGATTGCACTAATTTAGAATATATTATGTTTTGTTAAATTATCTGATAACTATCTGAAATTACCAGTCCTGGAATAATACAATAGTAACTTTCCTGAACATTTCATGTTATGTATTGCATTTCAATGCAACATGCAGCTTCTTTGTTCTGCACGGCCTTTGTCCAATGGTTGCTTATGCTGATGGCAAAAGATCCTAGAAAATGTGAGCTAGAGATCAATTTAAATATACAGCGTGGAAACGAGCCCTTTGGCTCACGCCAGCCAATGGTCCCCAATTCACACTAGTTCTATGTTGTATCCACTAGTTCACTTTTGTATCCACTGCCCTATACATAAAGGGCAATTGCTAGAGACCATTTAACCTACAGCCCTGCACGCCTTTGGGAAATGGGAGGAAATCGGAGCACCCACAAGAAACCCACTCAGTCACAGGAAGAATGTGCAGACTCCACAAGGACAGCACCCGAGGTCAGGATCAAACCTAGGTATCTAGAACTGTGAGGAAGCATCTCTACCAACTGTGCCACCCTCAAATTTCTTATTTCCTGGCTCAAATCAGTGTTGGTTGGAACATTAAAAAAAATAATAATGTAAAGCTAAAAGACCATTAACATCCAAAAACAGCTTTGGTTAATAGAGAAAATTGCATCAACTGTTCTGTTCTCAGTGAGCCAAACCTTTTAGGAATAGAAATCCAAGATTTAATGAGGTAGCACTTGTCCTGCTCCAGGCTACTTCTCAATGCAGGGTCTATCACAACATTTTCAGCTACTATCGCAATGTTTAAGAAACAATTAAACAAATGCATGGATAGGATAAGTTCAGAGCAATATGGGCCAAATGCAGAAAGGTGGGACTAGTGTAGATGGGGCATGTTGGTCGGCATGGGCAAGTTGGGCCTGTTTCCACACTGTATGACTCTAATGAACTAAGGTGGTAGAGTTCAATTTCCTATCAAAAATCAATGTTTTACTCACTGCCAAACTCAAATTACATCTAAAGAATTCCATCAGGTAATGGCTAAAGACACACCTCACTATTCAGTGTGAAAAATATGGATTATGGGTGATGCAATCACCCTGGAGAGAACCAGAGAGTCTAAGCCAAGACCCACTGAGCAGATGGAAGTAGAGTGCGATCCACTCTCCATCTGGAGAAGGACTGGTGGCTATTTTGTGAAGATTTGCTACATTACATTGGACTTTTATTCCCATCAATGCCACACATCACAAACTTAACTGACGTCGTTACTGCACCTTTCGTCTATCAGAATCACACCCTGTTCTAAAGATTTGACATGCGTTCCTGGACAGGAAATAGCAATTAAACTATTCCTTTATATATTTTGACTGGCCTTGCTGCCAAAGATCACCACAATGGTCTGAAGAAGGGTCCCCACCCGAAACATCGCCTATTCCTTTGCTCAGGAGGTTCAGTCTGACCCGCTGAGTTACTCCAGCATTTTGTGTTAAACCACAATGACTATATTTTTTTCAAGGTTCTGCATATATCACTATTTCCTTCCTTAGTTTGTTATAGTAGAACAAAATCATGTGAGGAATAGATCAGGTAGATGCACAGAGTCTTTTGCCCAGAGTAGGGGAATCGAGGACCAGAGGATATAGTTTCAAGGTGAAGGGGAAAGTATTTAATAGGAATCCGAGGGGTAACTTTTTCACACAGAGGGTGATGGGTGTATGGAACAAGCTGCCAGAGGAGGTAATTGAGGCTGGGACTATCCCATCGTTTAAGAAACAGGTCAAGCCAAGTCAACTTTATTTGTCACATAAACATACAAGATGTACAGTGAAATGAAAGTGGCAATGCTTGCGGGATTCTGCAAAACAACAGAACAACAGAACAGAACAGAACACGTATTACATTAAAAAAAAGACACAACAACAACAGTAATTAGAAAACAATAAACAGTTAGACAGGTACATGGATAGGACAGGTTTGGAGGGATATGGACCAAGCGCAGACAAGTGGGATTAGTATAACTGGGACATTGTTGACCGGTGTGGGCGAGTTGGGCCGAAGTGCCTGTTTCCACACTGTTTCACTCTATGACTCTAACAAATTCATTTAAAAAAAAATATTCTTTGACTTAGAGAAAAGAATGACCAGATAATGTGACAATGTACAAATTTAAATCTAAGATACAGTAAAAAGGAGATGAACATGAAAAATATAAAGTTTCAAGTAGTTGGTAGAAGAACCACATTATGTTACTCCATTCATTCACAACTTGTTTTATCACAAACCTATAACTTAGCCACAGATTTATGCAATCCTTGCATTTATTTACTACTCAATCACATGCTATGATGTTAATGTTCCTCACATACAATCCATTACTTCACTGCTATATAATATATTAAGAAAGCAAAAACTGCAGACACAGTAAGATGATAAATTACTCATTAATTTACAATTCAACTATTTCAGATAGTCAGCATTTTCAACAACCTTCATTCCAGACTTGCAGTGTGTACTCTGCCTTGCGATGGTAATTTCAAATAATTACTCTTCATTTCCATCTCTTTCAGTCAGACCTTTTGTTCACCTCATACCCATCTGCAACTTCATTCACTTTGCTTTCTCAACATCGTTATTTTTTGCCAATTAGTTTAGTTTAGAGATACAGCATGGAAACAGACCCTTTGGTACAAACCCTTTGAGTCTGCACCGACCAACAATCACCCCCATACACTAGTTATCCCAGTTTCGCAACCAACACACGTGGGGCAATTTACCAAAGTCAACTAACCTACATATCTTTGAAGTGTGGGAGGAAACTGAAAAACCCAGAGAAAACCTACGCAGTCGCAGGGAGAACATACAAACTCTGTACAGATGGCACCCGTAGTCAGGATCAAACCCGGGTCTCTGGCGTTGTGAGGTAACAACTCTGCAGCTGCACCACTGTGCTGCCTTTACTTTGCTTTCTTATTTATTAAATATATTTAAGAATGTCACATTTAAGAATGTCACCCACTGCTGAGGGATTTGTGAGCAGCAAACCATGAGGTTTTACCACCCAACCAGATTCATATTCACAATTTATTTACAGATTAATTACAACAGTGGAAAGTATTTTAAACAATGTTAAAAATAATTTTTAAAAAATTCTAATTTAACTTAAAAACATGTTGGAGTGTCAAACTAATTAGAAACATTAAGATGAGGTGAAATAAACACACAGACCAATTACCTTTACAAGTAAGATTGGAGATGGTGTTGAAATGAACAGGATTTCACTTCTGGCATTGAACAACCACAACGTGATCTTTTGTGAATAGATGTGTATTTGTTCTTGTAAAACACGATGGCAAGGTTTGCTCAGGAAGGCAAGGGTTAAAGACCTGTGCCACTAATATGTCAATCGTACATCTGCTGGTGTTTCCCTTGACTGCAAGAAGGATCTTTAGTTTTGTAATTAGCAAAGGAGACAGTGCAGAACTGAGAGGAGATATACATGCCATCTCCCTGAAACGGGTCTTTCTTGAGGTGACAGTTATCTGACATTGAGAAAAGTTGTGAACAATTACAAGGCAGACGAAACCTGCACGGTCATTAAGTTGGTGGGGGGACAAGGAGGTATGAGCAATTATTCACAAATCTGTAGGAGTGGGAAGGCAAGATTGTAAATATACCGTAAAATGCAACTCAGTGCAGCACAGGAACAAGCCCTTCAGCCCACTTTGCACCGATCGTGATGCAAATTTAATTAATCCCTTCTGCCTGCACCTTATCTGTATCTCTCAACTCTCTGCTTTTGCGTATGTCTAAATTACTCTTAAACGTTGTAAATATGAACACACAAATTATGTGCAGCAGTGGTCAACTCATTCTATCAAGCGTGCTCTGCCACTTCTATTATTAAGTTCATTCTAATGTATGTCTTACAGCCTACCTCCAAAGCGGTTCCTCACCTATTTTATCAAGTATCTATCTATCTCGAGTCAAAGCGTGGAAACACGCATTTTGGCATGACTTGCTCACGCCGACCAACATGCCCCATCTACACTAGACCCATCTGCCTTTGTTCAGCCCACTTCTCTCTGGACCTACTGTTATCTATGTACCTGTCCAAATGTTTTTGATATCCCTATTCTGGGTAAAAGTGCATTTACCCTATCTATACCTCTCATGATCTTATACATCTCTATAAAATCACCATTCACCTTCCTGCGCTCTAAGGAATAAAGTCCTCCCCTACTCAACCTCTCCCTCGAGTCCTGGCAACATCTTTGAAGCACCTTTTCCACTTAACAAAATGATTACTATAAGAGGGTGACCAAAAGTGAACACAATACTCTAAATGTGGTCTCACCAATGTCTGTACAACTGTAACATGACCTCCTAACTTCTATACACAATACTCTGACTGATGAAGGTCAATGTGCTATAGCCTCTTGACCACCCGATCTACTTGCGATGCCACTTTCAAGGAATTATGTATCTGCACCTCTAGATCCCTCTGCTCCACAACACTCCCTGAGCCCTGCCATTGACTGTGTAGGTTCTGCCCATGTTAGTGTTCCCAAAATACAACACCTCACATTTCTCAGTATTAAATTCCATCAACCATTTCTCAGCCCACCTGCCCAACCAATCAAGATCCGGCTGCGACGTTTAACAACCATCTTCAATACCACGCACTTTAGTGTCATCTGCAAACTTGCTAATCATGGATTGTATGTTCTCATCCAAATCATTGATATAGATAATAAACATCAATGAGCTCAGCACCGATCTCAGAGGCACACCACTAGTCACAGGCTTCCAGTCTGAAAAACAACCTTCCACCATCAACCTCGACTTTCCATGAAGCCAATTTTCTATCCAGTTGACTATTTCTCCTTGGATCTTATGTGATAGAACCTTCTCGAGCAGCCTACCCTGCAGCACCTTGTCAAATGCCTTTCTCTGCCTAAAAGCATTCCAAGATTGTTTTTACCATCTTTTGTGGAAGAAAATTCTTAATGTTTTAATGTTCCATATGTGAACAGAAAGTATACGATGCCTGATAAAAGTACAGTCTCGGTCTTCTGGCAACTCTCTACAGCTATTCCACATTGTGTGGGGAAAATTTCATTCATTAAGATCTTTAAATTTCTCCACATTCATCTTAAATTTGTGCATTCTGGTTCTAGACTCCCCTGCTTTGGAAAAAAATGACTATATGTCCTATATTTGCCCTGAGATTTGAGGCTGCTGAAGTATGATTGATGTGGTGTGTTTGACAGAATATATTTGCAAGATCGATAACTTGCTGTATCCCTTCATTTTAAAGCCTTAACATTTAAAAGTCTCCAAAACACATGATGTTTATTTAAGTGGAATTGGCTGCTAAACCCTTGAGGTTCATATGTTGTTTCTAAACTGATATAAAAATTTGTGAATGCTTTCTGAATTTTAAAATGGTACAATTTTAATATTGGCAACCTTTAATTTTCTTGGCCGTTCCACAAAGAAAGGCCTAAGATTCTACGTCTGAAGAAGGGTCTCAACCCGAAACGTCACCCATCCCTTCTATCCAGAGATACTGCCTGTTCCACCGTTACTCCAGCATTTTGTGTCTATCTTCAGGAAAGTAAAATGGTCGTTATGTTGGAGGGAGTAGGAAATTCATTTCAATTAGTTTAGGTAGAACAAAGGATTATGTGCCAGAGTGTGATTAAGGGAAACATTCTGGGTTATTTATATGAAATAAACTTGTAGGAGTCTACCACCTCATAGTGTCATAGAGTGATACAGCATGGAAACAGGTCCTTCGGCCCAACTTGCCCACACCGGCCAACTAGTCCCACCTGCCCGCATTTATTTATTTATTTATTTATTTATTTATTTATATCCATCCATCCATCCATCCATCCATCCATCCATCCATCCATCCATCCATCCAACTAAAAGTCTGATCTTGACCGCTTTGGGCTCGCTGTGGCGTGATTTCTTAGAAAACGTCGCCACCTACAGCCGCCATTTTTGGCCATCTCGCTCAGAGCCCCCCTCCGCTTTCTGGGACAGGAGGATTTTTTCCATCGATGAAAAATCAGAGAGATATTAATTTTTTTTTTTTAATTGCCATTCTCTCTGCTGCCCCTGCAGGTGGGAGGGAGGAGGGACTATAAAACCCGGAAGTGGTGTGCCTCACTCAGTCTCTGCAAGATGGAGGAACCAAGAGGGTCACGTTTCTCTGAGCTCTGAATAACACTGAACACATATCTACTCAACTGTGAGTGCCCTTAATGTGGTTCTAAAATGCTTGCAAAAAGTGTCTATTGTTTCTAAAATGGTTGCCAAAAGTGTCTATTGGTTCTAAAATGCTTGCAAAAAGTGTCTCTATTGGTTCTGAAATGCTTGCAAAAAGTATCTATTGCTTCAATAATGCTTGCAGAAAGTGTCTTTTTTGGTTCTAAAATGGTTGCAAAAAGTGTCTCTTGGTTCTAAAACGGTTGCAAAAAGTGTCTCTATTGGTTCTAAAATGCTTGCAAAAAGTCTCTATTGGTTCTAAAATGCTTGCAAAAAGTGTTTCTATTGGTTCTAACATGCTTGCAAAAAGTGTCTCTTTTGGTTCTAACATGCTTGCAAAAGGTGTCCCTATTGGTTCTAACATGCTTGCAAAAAGTGTCCCCATTGGTTCTAACAAGCTTGCAAAAAGTGTCTATTGGTTCTAAAATGCTTGCAAAAAGTGTCTCTATTGGTTCTAAAATGCTTGCAAAAAGTATGTCTATTGGTTCTAAAATGCTTGCAAAAAGTGTCTATTGGTTCTAAAATGCTTGCAAAAAGTGTCTCTGTTGGTTCTAAAATGCTTGCAAAAAGTGTCTCTATTGGTTCTAAAATGGTTGCAAAAAGTGTCTCTATTGGTTCTAAAATGGTTGCAGAAAGTGTCTGTTGGTTCTCAAATGCTTGCAAAATGGGTCTCTATTGCTTTTAAAATGTGTGTGTGCGTTCGTCTGTCTGTGCGTATGTGTGAGTGTTTGTGTCTAAGTGTCTGTGGATGAGTGTGTGATTGTCTGTGTATGTCTCTGTGTATGGGTGTGTGTGTATGTGTAAGTGTCTGTGCATGTGTGTGAGTGTTTGATTGTGTCTCTGTGTATGAGTGTCTGTCTGTGTGTCTGTATGTGTGTCTGTGAGTGTATGTCTGCGTGAGTGTCTGAGTATCTGTGTGAGTGTGTGTACGTGTTTGTGAATGTGTGTGTCTTTGTGTTTGTGTGTATTTCTCTGTGTGTGTGTGTGTGTGTGTGTGTGTGTGTGTGTGTGTGTGTGTGTGTGTGTGTGTGTGTGTGTGTGTGTGTGCGCACTCTGCTTGAAATGCTGTAAAATTGGCTTGGAGTGCTGTGAGGTCGAACATTCAGCCAACACTCTGCTTGGAGTGTTGGACTTACTGCCTGCACTCTGCTTGGAGTGCTGTGAGTTTAGACGCGGCCTACACTCCATGATGACTTTTGAGGTAAATTTGCAGATATTCTTTGTTAAAATTTGACCGCTTAATCTCTCTATATTAAATTTGTCTTTTTTTATATCAAAAGCAAAGTGTTATCAAGAGGCAGTGAGCAGCAGAACACAGCAAGAGACACAACAAAAAATAACTTAATACATCTCATCTTTAACATTTAAATTATTGTTATATTTTAAGTCATTCACATTTTAAACTCTAATAAATCATTTTTCCACTTGCCATGCCTGCGTGCTCTTCATCACAATAGTAACCTAATAGGCAGGAATGGTTGCGCTGTCAGAGAGCCACTAAGAGTGCATGGGGGGAGGGGGAGGTTGAGGGGAGATGGACTGAATGTGTGTGGGGGAGGGGAATGGCATGGAGCAGAGTGGGGGGTGAAGGGAGGAGGAGTGACTGAGTGAACTGCCACCACCAGCCATGAGTGACTGGGCTGCCAGCCCTCCAGCCATGAGTAAGTGAAATGCCAGCCCACCAGCTGTAAGTGACTGAAGTGCCAGCCCACCAGCCATGACTCACTGAACTGCAAGTCCAAAAATCCATTCAGTGCACAATGTCCATACTAGCCCTCTGGAAACCAGTCCCTTCAGCACACAACAGCCTGAGTGACTGAGCTGCCCGGCCAGAGTGACTGAGCTGCCCGGCCAGAGTGATTGAGCTGCCCGGCCAGAGTGACTGAGGTGCCCGGCCTGAGTGACTGAGCTGCCAGCCCAAGAATCCATTTTGCCCACAATGTCCATACTAGCCCTCTGGAAACCAGTCCCTTTGACCCACAACACATACTAGCGCTGCAGAAAGCCCCCCCCCCCCCACCCCCCACTGGCCAGCAATATTGGAATTGGTGCAGAGGTAGAATGTTGCATTGGGGGACCAGCCCTCCCGTGTGAAACTGGGACCCAACGAGTCCCACTTAGTCTTACATAACTAAAACTCTGATCTTGTGCTCTTCCGGTTTGCAAGGTTTTTCTATTTGCGCAAAAACGGTACGTGATAGCACTACGATTATTTGTCAGCTCACTCACCGTTCTCCTGTGCTGTGAGTGAAACAAGTTTCATTCCGATCGGTGGCATATTGTAAAAGTTAGCCAGGTTTAAAAATCTTTAAAAATCACGCATGCACAGATTGGTCTCGTCTCCTGTCAGGAGATGGGGCTATGAGTGAGAGGTGGAATATTGCGTTGGAGGAACGTGTTGCGTTGAAAGAATGAGTGGGGGAAACAGGTGAGTGGTGGAATATTGCGTTGGAGAACGGGTTGCGTTGGGGGACCAGGCCTCCCATGTGACTGGGACCCAACGGGTCCCACTTAGTCTAGTATCCCTTCAAACCTATCCTATCCATGTACCTGTCTAACTGTTTCTTAAATGTTGGGATAGTCCCAGCCTCAATTACCTCCTCTGGCAGCTTGTTCCATACACCCACCACCTTTTGTGTGAAAAGGTTACCCCCCAGATTCCTATCAATTTTTTTTCCATTCACCTTAAACCTATGTCCTCCAGCGGCAGTCTTCTGCAAATCGTATGGCAGCTCACTTTATATAACTACCATCTTTAAATCTCCTTTAAAATGTTCCCCTCTCACCTCAAGATGCACAGGCCTTCGACCTCCAGTTTGTCTCTGACTTAGAAACATAGAAAATAGGTGCAGGAGTAGATCATTCAGCCCTTCGAGCCAGCACCGCCATTCAATATGATCACGGCTGATCATCTAAAATCAGTACCCCATTCCTGCTTTTTCCCCATATCCATTGATTCCATTAGCTCAAAGAGCTCAATCTAACTCTCACTTGAATGCATCAGATCTTCCATACCAAAGACCAGTCACTGAGCCACAGGGAGGAAGGGATTAGTTTAATTTGGCATCATGTTTGGTATAGACATTGTGGGCCGAAGGGCCTGTTCCTGTGCTGTACCATTACATCCAAATATTCACTCAGATAACTTTTTATCAGTGAGAACACAAGCAGAAGTAGTGAGAAAATAAAGTACTTTGTCACTAGATTATAATTTTTCCAATATCTTTTTCAAAGCTTAATCAAAGTAATAGTAATTGAACTTAGTTCAAGTAATTGTCTATATTCATGGCTAAATATAGCCGAAGAGCTACAGGGTTATCAACTTTGAATTATTACCAATACCAAATCATAAATGTCAGGTAAATAGAGCTTAATATTATATAACCTTTATATCATTGATATAATTAATTATTCTCAATTGGGTGAAGTAAAAAAAATCAACGTTTTAATTAAATCTGGCTGATGACATTACATTATAATTCATTATTGCTCATGACGGCCACACTTAGATCTTCGCCACCAAGATATTTCATAAGGAAATATATTTCATAAATCTCCCATCAATCATCTCAAACTGCAGCAACCTTCAGCCTTCAGAGGTATCCAAGAAGGTTAGTTCCAGCTTAGGTACATACTGTAGGTGAATGTTTGTTCCCAGATACAATACAATCAGTTTTATTCGTCACTTGCACATAAAGTGCAAGTGAAATGAATTTGCCAGCAGCGGTACAATGAAAAAGAACACACAAAAACACAATAAAAATTTAACACAAACATCCACCACAGGATTCATCACTGTGGTGTAAGGCACAAAATTTGGCCAGTCCTCCTCCATTTTCCCCCGTGGTCGGGATCTCAACCCTCCGCAGCGGGCGTCCAGATGAATGAAAGTCAAGGTAAGTCCTGAAACGTTGCCTCCCCTACCGGAGACCGCGGCTTCAGGTTGGTGTTGGCCGCAGGCTGGCAGTTGAAGATTTAAAGTTCCCGCCGCGTCACAGCCAGAAGCACCGCAGACCGCAGGGCCGGCGGTCGAAGCTCCCCTCCAGGGGTCCCCGGCGAGGGACCCCGCTCCTGATGGTAAGTCCCCACCACGCCCAGTTTGTACCCATGAACACACAAGTTTTCTCCTGGTGTTCCGGTTTCCTTGCACATTCTAAAGACGTACAGGTTTAGAGGTTAATTGGCTTTGGTAAGTTGTAAAAAAAATTGTCCCTAGTATGTAGCATAGTGTTACAGGTACAGGGTGATTGCTAGTTGGCGCAGACTCAGTGGGCCGTAGGGCCTGCTTTCGCACTGTGTCTTTAAAGAGTATCCTAGGCTTGCCAATTCCAGTTAGATAAATTCCTGAAAAGTAAGCCACAATATCCTCCTTGACATGCTATCCTCACATATCTATGCCATAGATCTCCCCAAATGAAAAATAGCAGAATCTCCTGTTGCTGATCCTTGAAAGGTGTAATGTAGTCTTTTGCATCCATATTTTCAAAACTATTGAATGAAAATAAATAAAATTAAAACAAATATATCACAACAAGATTATTCTTTAAGTCCCACTGCACCAAGGAGCCCTGTGAAGGTCTTGCGACACCTCTTACATAGGACCAAAAGGGCATTGTGCATGTATAAGTTATTCTCCAGGCAATTTTTTTTTTAACTCCCTCACAGCAACAACATTCACTCCAAAATAGCAAATACGGTTTTGCCATTAAAAACAGATTTTTTGAAAAAGCAATTTGCACAGAATTGTTTCTTGTACCATTTGGTGCCCTCGGGAACTTGACATAATAAGAGATTAATAAATAAATGAAAGATTCCTTTCATTCTGCTGAAGGCGAATTTCAGCTTGCCATATGTGAAGTGCGAGGTCGGGAGCATCGCTACAAACAAGCATTTACATCACACGCACACAAGCTGTCAGTAGCTGCAGCAATGTCTGTAGATCATAATCATTAGGGCAGCAATCAATATTACCTCCTCTTGAAATCAGTCACAAGATTCTCCTGTTCAGACCTAATCTAATTTTATTAGGATTGTGGATCTGAGGAAGGACATTATTGCCATAGAGGGAGTGCAGAGAAGGTTCACCAGACTGATTCCTGGGATGTCAGGACTGTCTTATGAAGAAAGACTGGATAGACTTGGTTTATACTCTCTAGAATTTAGGAGATTGAGAGGGGATCTTATAGAAACTTACAAAATTCTTAAGGGGTTGGACAGGCTAGATGCAGGAAGATTGCTCCCGATGTTGGGGAAGTCCAGGACAAGGGGTCACAGCTTAAGGATAAGGGGGAAATCCTTTAAAACCGAGATGAGAAGAACTTTTTTCACACAGAGAGTGGTGAATCTCTGGAACTCCCTGCCACAGAGGGTAGTCGAGGCCAGTTCATTGGCTATATTTAAGAGGGAGTTAGATGTGGCCCTTGCGGCTAAGGGGATCAGAGGGTATGGAGAGAAGGCAGGTGCGGGATACTGAGTTGGATGATCAGCCATGATCATATTGAATGGCGGTGCAGGCTCGAAGGGCCGAATGGCCTACTCCTGCACCTAATTTCTATGTTTCTATGTTTCAATGTTTGCTTTTTGCAAAGAGCAAACATTTTGGTTCCCAGTTGTTCAAATATCCAAATAACTTAACAAGCCAGAATTTAGGAAAATATAATAGTTGTACTTGATCATACATTGGATGTGGAGAGGACGCTTCCACTAGTGGGAGAGTCTAGGAACAGAGGCCATAGGCTCAGAATAAAATGATGCTCCTTTAGGTTAGGAAGAGGATGAGGAATTTCTATAGTCAGAGGGTAATGAACTTGTGGAATTAATTGCCACAGAAGACTGTGGAGGCAAAGTCAATGGATATTTTTAATGGAAAGATCGATAGATTCTTCATTAGTGAGGGTGTCGGGGATTATGGGGAGAAAACAGGAGAATGGGGTTGAGAGAGAAACTTAGATCAGCAATAATTGAATGGCGGAGTAGACTTGATGGATCAAATTTTGCTCCTATAACTCATGAAGTGACGATTGTATATACGTACAGCACAGGTATATCTGATTTGTTTGGATAGCATGTAAAACAAAGCTTTTCACAGTACCTTGGTACATATGATGATAAACCTAAACATTGTACTTAGTTTCATCCATGGCTTGAATAATAAATTCAACCCATTCTGTTTGATACTGATATGACATATAAATGTAAATAACGAGGTTAGGATCATATCGTAATGAATGAATTTGCATAATAAAGCAGATCTAATGTGCACATTTTAGAATTTAATTAGTATATGTAATTAGTCTTTCATGTATAAATTAGCAATTATATTTTACATAGATTTAAGATACGTGGTAACATTGGATCAAATGTTCCTCTTCAACACCATATACATCTCCTCAGTCCTTTCAAAAAGGACACCCCAAGTACTTCAAAAACCATTGCCTACTTAAATCTACTTATATTTCCAGGCCTAAGTCATTGAATGAAGAAATTCCTAAGATGTTATATTAATTTCCATTTTAATTTTAAAATTCCTGCAGCTACACCCATCTCAGGTGCCTGGGAAGGATGAAGGTGATTGAGCACAAAATCTCTATAAAAAGATAAAACATAAATCCAGTTGACTAGCTAAAGTGAAGGAGACAAATGAAGTAATACTTTGCCCTGTCACTGTAATGCATCGGCTTATGGCATCAGAAACACTCAGAAGCTGCAAACAATATGAATTAGTAAGAAATCATGTCTGCTGCTTTTCTAAAATGATTTGTAAACATAGCAGGATCTATGTTGTAGCAATACTGCTGAAACTTTGCACATTTGTGATTTATTCCACAAGAGTATTCTTGGTGAAAGTAGAAATAAACAAAGTGCTCCTTCGTAATCTTTATCCAGCTGCTGTAGAGCTGAGGAATCCATGAACAGATTCTGAAGCATGGGTGACTTCAAGAGCCAATAAGCAACATTTCAGGCAATGGAGATTGTGTAACCCAGCTGGGTAGGTTGACTTACCAAAAGCAGGCTTCATTTTTGTTACCATTATATTATTTTATTGTTCATAAAGATAGGACACGGTACAGGCCCTTTGGCTCACCGTCAGTACAGACCATCAAGCACCCATTCTGAAGCTAAGTGTCAAGCTAGGACTAGCTGTTCATCGGAGACTCTTGTACCATCCTTAAAATTGGATTTTAGATTGCACTAAACATTATTCCCTTTATCTTGTGCCTGTGCAATACGGAAGACTTGCTTGTAATCATGTATTGTCTTTCCACTGGCTATAGCACACAACAAAGAAGCTTTTCACTGTACCACAATACACGTGACAATAAAGTTAATGAAACTAAACTAGCTACACTCACTCACACTCACTCACACATACACGCACACAGGATAAGCTAGTTTGACTCAAATAAATAGCGTGAACAAGAGTTAGTCAAATTGCAAAAGCTCAGTGGAATGAGACTGCAGCAGATTTTGGACAGAATGTTTGCCTTGAGGAATGGTAACAGCAGCACCTTATGCTTACTGTGCCAAGCATTTGCTGCAAGGCCTCCACTTTCTATGATGTTGTGAGGCATCTGGAAAAATATGTTGGACCAGATCTTGCTGCCATGGGAGCTTTGCCCACAATTGCTCCCCATAGATAGACCACAAACTACCAGGCCCAGACATGGAGACAATAGACAATAGACAGTAGACAATAGGTGCAGGAATAGACCATTCGGCCCTTTGAGCCAGCCCCGCCATTTAATGTGATCATGGCTGATCATCCCCAATCAGTACCCCGTTCCTGCCTTCTCCCCATATCCCCTGACTCCACTATTTTTAAGAGCCCTATCTAGCTCTCTCTTGAAAGCATCCAGAGAACCTGCTTCCACCGCCCTCTGAGGCAGAGAATTCCACAGACTCACCACTCTCTGTGAGAAAAGTGTTTCCTCATCTCCGTTCTAAATGGTTTACTCCTTATTCTTAAACTGTGGCCCCTGGTTCTGGACTCCCCCAACATCGGGAAGACGTTTCCTGCCTCTACTGTGTCCAAACCCTTAACAATCTTATATGTTTCAATGAGATATCCTCTCATCGTTCTAAACTCCAGAGTATACAAGCCCAGCTGCTCCATTCTCACAGCATATGACAGTCCCGCCATCCCAGGAATTAACCTTGTAAAACTACTCTGCACTTCCTCAATAGCAAGAATGTCCTTCCTCAAATTAAGGGACCAAAACTGCACACAATACTCCAGGTGTGGTCTCACTAGGGCTCTGTACAACTGCAGAAGGACCTCTTAGCTCCTATATTCGATTCCTCGTTATAAAGGCCAACATGCCATTCGCTTTCTTCAATGCCTGCTGTACCTGCATGCTTTCTTTCATAGACTGATGAACAAGGACCCCCAGATCCCGTTGTACTTCCCCTTTTCCCAACTTGACGCCATTTAGATCGTAATCTGCCTTCCTGTTTTTGCTACCGAAGTGGATAACCTCACATTTATCTGCATTAAACTTCATCTGCCATGCATCTGCCCACTCCCCCAACCTGTCCAAGTCACCCTGCATTCTCATTGCATCCTCCTCACACTTCACACTGCCACCCAGCGTTGTGTCATCTGCAAATTTGCTAATGTTACTTTGAATCCCTTCATCCAAATCATTGATGTATATTGTAAATAGCTGCGGTCCCAGCACCAAGCCTTGCGGTACCCCACTAGTCACTGCCTGCCATTCTGAAAGGGACCCGTTAATCCCTACTCTTTGTTTCCTGTCTGCCAACCACTTCTCTATCCATGTCAGCACTCTACCCCCAATACCATGTGCCCTAATTTTGCACACTAATCTCCTATGTGGGACCTTATCAAATGCTTTCTGAAAGTCCAGGTACACTACATCCACTGGCTCTTGCTTGTCCATTTACCTAGTTACATCTTCAAAAAATTCCAGAAGATTAGTCAAGCATGATTTCCCCTTCGTAAATCCATGCTGACTTGGACTGATCTTGTTACTGCTATCCAAAGGTTCGACTATCTCATCTTTTATAATTGACTCCAGCATCTTCCCCACCACCGATGTCAGGCTAACTGGTCTATAATTCCCTGTTTTCTCTCTCCCGCCTTTCTTAAAAAGTGGGATAACATTAGCTACCCTCCCAGCCACAGGAACTGATCCTGAGTCTATAGAACATTGGAAAATTATCACCAATGCATCCACGATTTCTAGAGCCACTACCTTAAGTACCCTGGGATGTAGACCATCGTGCCCTGGGGATTTATCAGCCATCAGTCCCATCAGTCTATCCAATACCATTTCCTGCCTAATGTGGATTTCCTTCAGTTCCTCCGTCACCCCTGGAGGGCCCATTAAATTGAGTGGCACCAAGGCTTTGAATGGTAGGATGGAGAATTCCACCCCCAAAACCTCCAAAACGTTTGACAGCTAGCAGTCCTGCCCCCAGCTTTGTGACTGGGAATGCTATTAAGATCCATTATAATAAGTAAAATTAAAGCCAAAAAGAACACATTTAACTACACAAAATAATCAAGACCATAACAATTAGCAACAAACTACCCCTTCCCATTTCCTTCTTCTGCAGCCTACAATCTCATTGAGATCAATGGGATTGTGGCTCCTGCACTGGATCCAACCTGTTAAAGGTTCTGAGTGCCAATTCCCCAGGATAAATCCCAGTGAATCTTAATGAGATTACACTTCCTTGCTGGACTCAATGTGGCAGAGTGTACAAACAGATACAACACAGTGTCATTCGGTAAACTTGGAGCCACCTCATTTGAGTGCACACCCAAATAGAAGCAATGGCCAGGAGAGCACAAAATGTCTCTATTACCTTCGAAAGTTAGGAAGTTCGGCAAGTCCCCAACAACTCTTACCAACTTCTTCAGATGCGCCATAGAAAGCATTTTATTGGAATGCATCACAACAGCTCCATCCGAGACCGTAAGGAATTGCAGAGAATTGTGACGTACTCCCAACCATCAAGTTCCTTTCCATTGACTCAATAATTCTATTATGTCTACTTGAGAAACAGATTCTACCTGAGACCTGCGTAATATTTTGAAACAGGTAATTATTCAGGCATTG
This sequence comes from Amblyraja radiata, assembly GCF_010909765.2. NCBI lineage: Eukaryota > Metazoa > Chordata > Chondrichthyes > Rajiformes > Rajidae > Amblyraja > Amblyraja radiata. Next base: position 65,831,280 of record NC_045959.1, read on the forward strand.
AATTTTAATTCATTGAGATTGTACCCATTAGGTCACACACAGCATCCTCCCCATTTTGCAAACCCCAAGCTGTGTGGGCGATGGCCAGAATTCAAGAGGTGAAGCATCCTATTTTCACGCAGATCCTTCTATGATTTCAAGTCATAACGTCATAGAGTCATTCAGCATTGAAACAAGCTCTTTGGCTCAACTTGCCCGTGCTAACCAAAATGCCCCATCTACACTAATCCCACTGCCTGTGTTTGGCCCATATCCCTCCAAACCTGCCCTATCCAAGTACTTGTCCATATGTGTTTTAAATGTTACAGTACCTGCCTCAACTGCCTCCTCTGGCAGCTTGTTCTATATACCCACCACAAGTTGTACAAGTCATAAGGGGAGTAGTCAATGGCAAATTGGGATTCTCACTCCATCATTTGCACTGTGGCAGGATAGGAACAAATAATATTTTGCCCCCTTTTTATGGTTTTCATGGCATGATATTTACTTCCTACTTGAGACCTTGCTAACAAACTTGAACACAGCCTATTCATACCCAAATTAATATTATAGCCATCAATAATTTATAAATGATTACTCAATGAGGTTCGTCGGTTTTAATACATCACCTCATATATCCTTTGCATATATCTCATCATCGATAATGCATAAAATGAAATTGCAGATTTTATCTCTGTACTACCCACTTCCCTGACATCAGTCTGAAGAAGGGTCTCGATCGGAAACGTCACCCATTCCTTCTCTCCAGAGATGCTGTCTGTCCCGTTGAGTTACTTCAGCATTTTGTGTCTACCTTCGATTTAAACCAGCATCTGCAGTTCCTTCCTACACATTATCGCAGATATATACCGATGAGTATAAACAGATTTCCGACCATGGCAATAAATCAGGAGTCCATCGTCCAAATGCCTATTCAAAAATATATATTTTACTCAAGAATTCTTCTGAAAATTTTACAATGAGCCAGGAAATAAAATTGCATTTTTTCAGCTGCTGCCAATTTGTCAGTTGTGGGATAGACAGGAGCAGGATTCGGGTCAAGGGATTTATTCTGCTGGCCCTGCCAAGAGTGACAATTGATGTATATTGTAATATGTATGTTCATACATGGCCAAACATACTGTAATGAAATTCAAAAAGATCATCCAACGTGTTTTCTGTCATTTGAATTATAGCAATACCAGGCATCAGAGATTCTCAAGTGTCTTTGGCAGCTGCTGTTGCTATGGCAGCACTGAAGGATATTTAAAGCTGCTACAATCAATCACATGATGATAAGCACACAATCTTTAGCACAATTTAAAACAAATATTTAACTATTTTTAACCTTCAGCCAGCAGCAGAGGGGCCACCAGCCTTGCTGGACGGTAGTGCAGCCCAGATCAGTCATACACTGAGTGCTGGATTAACTCATCGGGTCAGGCAGCATCTCTGGAGGAAATGGACATGCGACGTTTTGTGTCGGGGCTCTTCTTCAGATTGACTGCAGTAAATGTCCCATATTCGTCCTGTCCACAGCCCTTTTCCATCTCGGGGCACTCGCCTGAAAAACCGCGAGCTGGATCGACCATCAGCGCTGAACACACACACACACACACACATCGCAAAGGCGGGGGCCAGGGAAAGCGGGGGAGCGCTGTCTGAAATTCACATGGTGCAAAGCCAAGGTGATACCCGCGATGAACAGGAAGGTTAAAGACGGCTGGCACAGTGTACGGTAAGTCCTTTAGAAGAGCCGGGGGGAGGGGAGAAGGGGGGGAGAAGGGGGGGAGAAGGGGGCAGAAGGGGGCAGAAGGTGAGAGAAGGGGAGAGAAGGGGAGAGAAGGGGAGAGAAGGGGAGAGAAGGGGAGAGAAGGGGAGAGAAGGGGAGAGAAGGGGAGAGGTGGGGGAGAAGGAGTGGAGACACTTTTAAGAAGCCAGACAACTTTTAATAAGCCAGAGATACAAATTTATGAAGTTTAGCGGGCAATTAATATTACCGGTCCGTTTTCCTTAGTTCTGAAAACTCGTGCTTATGCTTTATTTTCCCCAATCAGCCAATTAAAATGCCCGGTCAGCAAAGGCAATTACCTACGGCTACCTTGACTACCTACAATGACATTGCGACCCCACTACCACTGCACTACGAGTTCAAAACTATCGATTTTCTCCATGCCGACCAATTTTTGCTCGCGGAAAAATTTTCAGCGTGTTGAAATATTTTCCTCGACCAAACTGAAGCCGCGCGTAGTGACCACTATGCGGGGACTCCTCTAGATCATGAAGGAGACTTACCAGTGACTACCTACGACCATGTGTCGACCATGCTGCGAGCTTGTGGCGAGGCAATCTCTCCTAAACTCGCAAATAAGGTCGCCATAATGAGACAGGCCCTGCAATCTCTAACAATCATTATGGGAATCTGGCCGATTATACAATACAAATTTACAAATTTATTGTCATTTGAGCCTCAGTGAGACTCAAACGAAATTTCGTTTCCACAGCCATACAAACAAAGACAATGTCCTACAGACATACACACAATTAAATTCACACAAACATCCATCACAGTGGACCTACTGTGATGGAAGGCAAAGTCTTTTCTCTCCCCTGCTCTCAATTTCTCTCCCGATGTCCAAGCCCCAGGCGGGTGATGATAAGTCCCACGGCCATTTTAGGCCGCGCGGGGCGATTTACGGCCCCGCACCTGGTCTGAAAGTACAAGGTTGGAGCCCCCGGTGGGCGATGGTGAGTCCCACGGCCATGAAGCTGCGCCAGGTGATGTACGGTCCCGGTCCGGGTCGTTCCAACCCCGCGACACGGGCTGGAGAAGTCGCGTTGCGGGAGCTCCGGGAAGCGGTCTCTCTGTCCCCCCGGACCCGCGAGCTCCCGATGTCCCGGTCCACCGGACCTGCGGCTGCGTTGCTGGAGCCTCCGAGCCCCAGGAGTCGAGTCGCAGCAGCAGCGAGTCATCACCGCTCCCCACGCTCCGAGGCCGGCCAGCCCCACGATGGTGAGTAGTCCGCAGCTCAGCAGCTCCGCAGTCTCCCGAGCCCCCGGGTCGTTCAGGCTGGAGGCCGCTCCACGGTGCTAGGCCCCAACGACAACGGAGACCCGACAGGGAAAAGGTCGGGTCTCCCAGACAGGGAAGAGATTTTAATTAGTTTCCCCCCGCCCCCCACATATACACATTAAAAACTAGTATTAAAAAACACCAAACACTACATTTAACTAGACAAAAAATTAAAAAAAGACAGACAGGCTGTAGGGGCCGCTGCAACGGGTGAGTCGCGCCGCCCATACAATAGACAATGTAAAGCTATGGCCAATGTTAAATTTCACTAGGTCAGGCTACAACCTTGCATAAAGCCCACCATAGTGGCATCCCAATCCTAAAATTTAAAATATTTATCCTCCAATTTATAATATTTCATTCGAGGTTTAGAATTCTAACATGGAGCCGGGAATTTCTGGTCTGAGTTTCAGACTTTAATTTGTGAATTTAAACTTCTATATTTAAGATTAAATCAAATTTACTATGAAATAGGGAACTATGGGGAAGGAGAATTCTGAACACCTGCAAAAAGCAGAGAGCTCGCAGCCAAGAGCGAGAGCTAAATGCATCACTCACAACTGGAGTCACACTTTCCCATGATTTCCCAACTTAACATACAGGATCTACAGGCAGATGTCCTTGAGCAGATCTCCTGGAGAGCATATTGAAAGGCATTAAAAAATGCTGGAGAAACTCAGCGCAGCATCTATGGAGTGAAGGAATAGGTGACGTTTCGGGTCGAGACCCTTCTTCAGACTGATGTGGGGGGGGGGGGGGGGGGGGGGCGGGGCAAGAGGAAAGGAAGAGGCGGAGACAGTAAGCTGTGGGAGATGCTGGTCACAGTAGTGGCACAGTGGCTTAGCGGTAGAGTTGCTGCCTAACAGCGCTTGCTGCGCCGGAGACCCGGGTTCAATCCTGACTACGGGTGCTATCTGTATGGAGTTTGTACGTTCTCCCCGTGACCGCGTGGGTTTTCTCCGGGGTCTTCGGTTTCCTCCCACTTTCCAAAGATGTACAGGTTTTGTAGGTTAATTGGCTTGGGTTTGTATACTTGGTATCTGTGTAAATTGTCCCTATTGTATGTAGGCTTGTGTTAATGTGCGGGGATGGCTGGCCGATGGGCCCGTTTCCACGCTGTATCTCTAAACTAAATCATGGCACTTTTTGGGCAGATTTTGCTTCACCAACATAAATTACAAATGTCATATATGGCAGAACACAAAAAGCCATTAGTTTCAAGGCACAGCAAGACAATGATTTTGTTCAACTAAGAAAATAAATTGATTTACAGCATATAGTCAGTAGACAATAGACAATAGGTGCAGGAGTAAGCCATTCGGCCCTTCGATTCACTGTGATCATGGCTGATCATCCACATTCAATACCCCGTTCCTGCCTTCTCACCATATACCATGACTCAGCTATCTTTAAGAGCTCTATCTAACTCGCTCTTGAAAGCATCCAGAGAATTGGCCTCCAATGCCTTCTGAGGCAGAGAATTCCACAGATAGTCTTTGAAGGATATTGCTCAAGATTTTGTTGCACACATCGATCCTTTCAAAATCAACCCCTTTGTGGCTACAGTATTCAATATAAAGAAATATACATTGGACAGCTATCAACGTGCCTCAGTCCAACACTGCATTTTAACTTTTGTTTGGAGAAAAGCCATACACAAAAGATAGACACAAAAAGCTGGAGTAACTCAGCGGGTCAAATAGCATCTCTGGAGAAAAGGCATAGGTTTCCTGGTTTCCTATATCTTCCTGATACACTAGTGGCCAGATGATCTGGGGTGACAGAGGAACGGAAGGAAATCCACATTAGGCAGGAAATGGTGTTGGATAGACTGATGGGACTGAAGACTGATAAATCCCCAGGGCCTGATGGTCTGCATCCCAGGGTACTTAAGGAAGTGGCTCCAGAAATTGTGGATGCATTGGTGATAATTTTCCAATGTTCTATAGACTCAGGATCAGTTCCTGTGGATTGGAGGGTAGCTAATGTTATCCCACTTTTTAAGAAAGGCGGGAGAGAGAAAACGGGGAATTATAGGTAGCCTGACAACGGTGGTGGGGAAGCTGCTGGAGTCAATACAGGATCGGTCCGAGTCAGCATGGATTTACAAAGGGGAAATCATGTTTGACTACTCGTCTGGAATTTTTTGAAGATGTAACTCGGAATATGAACAAGGGAGAGCCAGTGGATGTAGTGTGCCTGGACTTTCAGAAAGCATTTGATAAGGTCCCACATAGGAGATTAGTGGGCAAACGTAGGACACATGGTATTGGGGGTAGAGTGCTGACATGGATAGAGAAGTGGTTGGCAGACAGGAAACAAAGAGTCGGGATTAACGGGTCCCTTTCAGAAAGGCAGGCAGTGACTAGTGGGGGTCCGCAAGGCTTGGTGCTGGGACCGCAGCTATTTACAATATACATCAATGATTTGGATGAAGGGATTCAAAGTAACATCAGCAAATTTGCAGATGACACAAAGCTGGGTGGCAGTGTGAACTGTGAGGAGGATGCTATGAGAATGCAGGGTGACTTGGACAGGTTGGGGGAGTGAGCAGATGCATGGCAGATGAAGTTTAATGCGGATAAATGTGAGGTTATCCACTTCGGTAGCAAAAACAGGAAGGCAGATAGGTGCCTTCAAGTTGGGAAAAGGGGAAGTACAACGGGATCTGGGGGTCCTTGTACATCAGTCTATGAAAGTAAGCATGCAGGTACAGCAGGCCGTGAAGAAAGTGAATGGCATGTTGGCCTTTATAACAAGAGGAATCGAATATAGGAGCAAAGAGGTCCTTCTGCAGTTGTGCAGAGCCCTAGTGAGACCACACCTGGAGTATTGTGTGCAGTTTTGGTCCCTTAATTTGAGGAAGGACATTCTTGCTATTGAGGGAGTGCAGCGTAGGTTTACAAGGTTAATTCCCGGGATGGCAGGACTGTCATATGCTGAGAGAATGAAGCAGCTGGGTTTGTACACTCTGGAGTTTAGAAGGATGAGAGGAGATCTCATTGAAACATATAAGATTGTTAAGGGCTTGGACACACTAGAGGCAGGAAACATGTTCCCGATGTTGGGGGAGCCCAGAACCAGGGGCCACATTTTAAGAATAAGGAGTAAGCCATTTAGAACGGAGACGAGGAAACACTTTTTCTCACAGAGAGTGGTGAGTCTGTGGAATTCTCTGCCTCAGAGGGCGGTGGAGGGAGGTTCGCTGGATGCTTTCAAGAGAGAGCTAGATAGGGCTCTTAAAAATAGTGGAGTCAGGGGATATTGGGAGAAGGCAGGAACGGGGTACTGATTGTGGATGATCAGCCATGATCTCATTGAATGGCGATGCTGGCTCGAAGGGCCAAATGGCCTGCTCCTGCACCTATTGTCTATTGTCTATTGTTTCAGGTCGAGACCCTTGTTCAGACCATAGACTATCAGAGATGCTGTCTGATACACTGAGTTACTCCAGCTTTGTGTTTATCTTCGGTTTAAACAATCACCATACACAAGTTGTAGTGTGCTACAAAACAGCAAATAAGGAAAGCCAATGCGGTTTATTAATATATTAATTTTGATTTATGTAGCACACACAGAAGGTGTTTCAATCCATTGCCAATCAACAATCCAATGCTAATCAACAAGTAAAATCAACAGAGCTAGCCTCTGGGAAGAAACATTCTCCCACCTTGAGTTACTCTTTATTGATGGTAGTTGATCTCATGAGAAAGATAGCACCTTCCTGGGACTGAGTGATGTAATTTCAACTGAACAGATAATTATTAGTAGGATTTATAGTGTAATGAAACCTGATATTTTCCAGTATTCTGAAATAAAATAGTATGGACAGTTTTAGTGATCTCATATCCTGCTGCACAGAACTGAAGAACCACCATTTAAATAGCAGAAAGGTTATGTGCTTTCCATCGACATAGTCCATGGAATGGCTAGACACACAAGTCTTGTTTATCTGTGTAAATGGTGCTCCTGACACATATGCTGTGAATAATACCACAAGCATATAATTCTTATGAAAATAGGTCACCTATTTTAGCTAACCCTAGCTAAACTCTTTAGACAGAAAAACCAGCAGACATTAAAAAGAGGGTCAAAAGGAACTGCAGATGCTGGAAACTTGAGTGATGAGCAAAGTGCTGGAGTAATTCAGCAAAGTCTGGCAGCATCTCTGGGGAGAAAGGATAGGTGATGTTTCGGGTCAAGAGTCCCGATGCTAAAATTCACCCGGAACTCACAGAACCCAAGTATAGGAATCCCGAGCTACCATTTCAAGCATCTCCAGGACTCCCCATATAAACACAGGCATTGTTCACTCACCCTAATTTACATGGTGGTAACTTTTTCTTAACTCCATAAACAATTAGAAAAAAAATTTAGACCTGAGAAATTACGCGAAACAGACCCTTTGAGTGACCCGCCCAGTCTGCTCCAACCAGTGATTACACCACACTACTGGCACTATTCTACACTCTAGGGACAATTTACAACTTTTAAAAACTGAAGCCAATTAACCTATAAACCTGTACATCTTTGGTGCACCCTGAGGAAACCCACAACGTCACGGGGAGAACGTACAAACTCCGTACAGACAGTACCCATAATCAGGATCAAACCCTTGTATTTGGTGCTGTAACAGCAACTCTACTGCTGCGCCGCCACTATTCTCATTTTAAAAAATGGCACTTTCACCTGGACTAGAAAACATCCAGTAATCCACAAACATTAAATGAAAACAACTGTGAAAGTTTGGAAAAATACTCAATCTTTTTCAATATTAATACTCATACTTCAATGTGACAGATTTTTTCAGTGACCTTTTGAACCACATATCTAACTTACTTGCAATAATGACTGAATCACCCTGTGAAAAGCCCTTGGTAAACCGGATCTGTTAATTGAAAGATTTTTATTCTTTTAAAAAGACTATTAAGCCTGCACATCTTTCCAACCAGAACGTTAATAGATTCTTGCCCTGGAATTCTTCCAATTGCCAAAAATCTAATGTACACAATAAAAAGGTTCTTGCATTACAACAGTCAGAAGATTGGAAGTAAGATGGGACCTAATCACCTATTCACAAGCATTGCTTATTGCTGAATGTGAGTGATGGGGAGATTCTGAGAAGCTCCAGCTGCAGAGTTTAGAACTGGGAGCACAGTATCAAGATTAGGAAGCAGTCATTTAGGACTAAAATAGAGAGACAAAAGGTTGAAAATCATTGGACTTTCCTATCTCAGAAGACTGTGGGTGCCCAGTTATCAGTCGTATCCAAAACAGAGATCAATAGATATTTTAATGCTGAGGGAGGAAATGGAGAGAAAGTGGAAATGTAGACATCACCCGTAATCCTACTGAATAATTAAGCATATTCATGAGATCAGCTGGTCCCCACTTGCTTCTATTTCCTTTATTCTCCGGATATGAGAGTAAATCATCAATCTGAAACTCAAAGGTGGGGGTACAAGCAAAACAAAAAGGCATCGATGCCGTTGAGTCATTGATGTTATGAGATTTTTTTCAAAGCTGGGAGGAGCAATGGGTTGAATAATTTTGATTAAATGAAGTAGGGAGATTGGAAAAAGAAGTAGAAGTCTCCACGGCATGGCTACAAAATACACTGGATTGAATTCATAAATATTAAGATATGGATTAGATGGGCAAATACTGCATCTTGCTTACTAATACGTTTTGGCCAGTAGCCATGCACGACATAAAATCAAATCAAGTGCAAATAATCGGTCCACGTGCAACCTACCAGGAATTATTCAACATCTCACCATATGAAATTGCATCCCTAAATCCCATGCACTTCAGCAACTGTAATTCACATTTTTGCATTGATTAAAGCAGTGGTTCAATGTCACTCACCATTGAGTCTTTATCACAAAATTCCATTCACCCTTGACTAAATGTTCTATGGTAATTTTCATCTTATTCTCCCTTGTGTATAATTTTATATATAATTTATTTTGTAACATGAGCAAAAAACAAATTAACTCATTCACCCCAAAAATAATGTCATTTACCCTCGAGTGAACCATTCACCAGTTTAAGAAGCACTGGATTAAAGCACTAAATAATTCACCATCCCAGTAGTATCATGTTTTGCGTACAATCAAGTTTTAGAGGTCAAATTCTCTTACAATAGTTTATCTTCCTGGTTACAGATAGGTTAATAAACATCACCTATAACTCAGAAGAATTCCACTATAACAGCAAAACAAAGTTCACTCACACCTTCAAATTATGTATTTTCCTCAGAAATACATTATGAAGTGTACATTTATCATTTGTGTTAAAGACTTAGCACCTTTGTCCAACAGATACCAAGATTGTGGCCTCCATTTATTCTATCATTTATGCTGTATTAGGATAACTACACTACATCTACACTTCACACTGCCTCAGCAAGGTCACCAGCACAACCAAGGACGAGTCTCACCCCAGTCCCTCAGACAAGAGGTACAGAAGTGTGAAAATGCATACCTCTAGATTCAGGAACAGTTTCTTCCTGGCTGTTATCAGGCAACTGAACCATCTTATCAACTAGAGAGTGGTCCTGAGCGATTAGAGAGCGGCTCTGAGCGATTATCTACCTCATTGGAGACCCTTGGTCTATCTTTAATCGGACTTTACTTTGTATGAAACATTAATCCCATCATCATATATCTGTGGACAGTTAGATTGTGTATATTATCATGTATAGTGTTTCCACTAACTGGTTAGTACACAACAAAAGCTTTTCACTGCACCGCCGTACACATGACAATAAGCAAAACCAACCTTAGATGCAGTTCAATGAATGTACATTGGCAGGTTGGATAAGTAGGACTGTAGCAAGTCTTACAAACTTCTACACTTGCACCTTAGAAATCATCTAATTGGGATACATCACGGCATGGTTTGGGAACAGCTCTTCCCAAGACTGCAAGAGATTGCAGAGAGTTATGGATGTAGCCCAGTCCATCAGAGACTAGCCTCCCCACCATCAACATTTACATCTGCACTTCACACTACCTCAGGAAAGCTGCCAATATATAGTCAAGGACCTCTTTCACCCAGTCATTCCTTCTTGCTGTACTTTCAAAGTTACATTCTCCACTTCCTGAACTAGCACTTTCTGATACCTCCAATCACAAAATTTACTGAATTTGCACCACTTAAAAAAAAAGGTTTTATTCCTCTTACCAAAGTACAAATCTTTTTTTTTTCACACTGTGCTCCATCTGCCATCTTCTTGTTTCTTGCTGATTTAATACAAGGCAGAAGGAGGCCATTCAGCCCTATTATTTTTTGTTGCATTCTAACTAAGCATTCCCATCAGTCCAAATCCCTTCCTTATTTCACTGCAGCCCTACAATTTATTCTTTCTCAACCCAACCAATTCCATTCTGATTCTTTTTGTCACCTACCTAAACTAGTCTTCAAGGGGAAAATGTTCAAACATCACCCAAAGGGCAGGATCAAACCCAGGTCCCCGGAGCTGTAGTACAGCTGAACTAAGTGCTGTGCTTCTGTTTAACAATCTTTTATAAACTTGACTTTAAATCTCCCTTTCCCACCTCACTTCACATCATGGCAAACATGTTAACCCTTTAGTCATTAAATTGTGAACAACTGAGGCTCTAATGCCAATCTCTGCAGCACTTATAGCTTTATGTGATTCAGAGGGTTGGTATAAAGAATGAGCTTTCAGAGGAGGTGTTTGAGGCAGGTGGAATAACAATGTTTAAAATACACTAGGCCAGGCATGTGGATGGAAAGGTTTGGAGGGATATGGACCAAACACTGGCAAAAGGGTCTCGTTTAGATGGGGCATCTTGGTTGGCATGGATAAGTTGGGCCGAAGGGCCTGTTTGCATGCTGTATGACTCCATGACTCCAACCTTAAAAAGGGACATTCATTTCTGTAGTTTTTCGTTATTTAAGCAATCCTCTATTAACACTAATGTGTTATACTAATCCTGTAAAACCTTGTTTCATTTGTGTGGTACATTTTCAAATGCCTTTGGGAAATGCAGATAATCTACATCCAATATCTACACAGCCAATTACAGCCTCAAAGGAGTATTGAACATGGTCGGCCAAAGGGAGGGGGGGGGGGGGGGGAGTAAATAAAATCCAGAGAAAAAAAAAATTGGAGCGCAATCAGTGTTTCCACTTGAAGGAAATTACCTGAAATTCGGGAAATTCTGGTTCCAGGGATGATTTGGGGGAAAAAGAATTTGCGACCATCTGCGCCTGCGCAGTTGGGAGAGGCCAGTGATGCAGTTGCAACGCAAAATGCGCCGTCTCTCCGCGCGTGCGCAGTGGGCTCGGGCGGGAGCAAATCACCACCATTTTCGCTGCACACAATCATACTTCGCCTCGACGCCTCGTGCTTAGTCTGGGTGAGTGGGGACGGGGAATATCACATTGCAGGATGGGGAGTCTGTTTGCTTTATATCAGGGGTGTCAAACTACCTGCGAAGAGTTCAATCTGACCTGCGGGATTATTGGGCCCGGGGCTGCGGTGTCTTCCTGGCCGGTCCATCGCCTCCAACCGTGGCATCGGAGCCTCGCCGCCGGTCAGCCTGGCGCCCAGGGAGCAGGTCCGCTGCCGGCGGTCCGGGGAGACCGTTCTCCCATCGCCACGAGGGAGCGGGATCCACTGAATCTGAACCCAGTCCTGGCAGCGGCCGTGACCGCGATACCAGGTGCCGCTCCGGCCGGGTCCCGCCTCCCCCCCATCCCCCACTGCGTGCCCTCGCCTGCCCCCCCCCCCCTCACTGGGCCAACCCCTCCCCCCCCCCTCGCTGGGCCAACGCCTACCCCCCCCCCTCGCTGGGCCAACGCCTCCCCCCCCCCCTCACTGGGCCAACGCCTCCCCCCCCCCTCACTGGGCCAACGCCTCCCCCCCCCTCGCTGGGCCAACGCCTCCCCCCCGCCGCGGGCCCTCACCTCACCCGCGCCGGGCCCATGTGTTCTCCCCCTCAGGGGGCAATGTGAGGGGGAGAGAGAGGGAGGGGAGGGGGAGAGAGAGGGGGGGGAGGGGAAAGAGAGATGGGGGGGAGAGAGAGGTGGAGGGGGAGGGAGGTGGAAGGAGGAGGGGGAGAGAGGGAAAGGGGGATTATCTTTAGTGAGATTGCAAAATTAAGTTAGGTTTTAGAGCAATTATATTTTCTCCTCCATATGAATAATAACAAACAATCGGATTGTTTGGATTTACTTTCACCTTACTTGCCAAAGCAACCTCATATCCTCTTTTAGCTTTTCTAATTTATTTCTTAAGATTCTTTTTACATTCTTTATACTCCTCAAGCACCTCATTTACTCCATGCTGCCTATAATTATTGTAGATCTCTCTCTTTTTCCGAACCAAGTGTCCAATTTCCCTTGAAAACCATGGCTCTTTCCAATTTTTACTATTTCCTTTCAACCGAACAGGGACATAAAGATTCTGTACTCTTAAAATGTCACCTTTAAATGTCCTCCATTTCTCTTCTACATCCTTCCCATAAAACAAAATGTCCTAATTCACTCCTTTTAAGTCCTTTCGCATCTCCTCAAAGTTAGTCTTTCTCCAATCAAAAATCTCAACCCTTGGTCCAGTCTCCATAATTATATTGAAACTAATGGTATTGTGATCACTGGACCCGAAGTGCTCCCCAACACATACCTCCGCCACCTGACCTGTCTCATTTCCTAACAGGAGGTCCAGCACTGCCCCTTCTCTAGTAGGTACCTCTATGTATTGCTGCAAAAAACTATCCTGCACACATTTTACAAACTCCTTTTTGTGGGAATGCATTTGAATATTTGCTTGCAACATGGAGATATGCAGTTTCAGCTGATCTTCTAGATGGGTATCTGTCATTTGGGACGACAGATGGCACAATGGGCTAAGTGTTCGGCTGGCAACCGGAAGGTAGCCGGTTCGAATCCCGCTTGGAGTGCATACTGTCGTTGTGTCCTTGGGCAAGACACTTCACCCACCTTTGCCTGTGTGTGAATGTGTGTGAGTGATTGGTGGTGGTCGGAGGGGCCGTAGGCGCAGATTGGCAGCCACGCTTCCGTCAGTCTGCCCCAGGGCAGCTGTGGCTACAGAAGTAGCTTATCACCACCGAGTGTGACTGAGGAGTGAATGAATAATGCGATGTAAAGCGCCTTGAGTATTAGAAAGGCGCTATATAAATCCCATCCATTATTATTATTATTATTTGTGACCTTAAGGGCGTCTTGATTTGGGTTCGGTAAGAGAATGTACAGGACTGGAAATTAACGGTTGCCGGGTTGCCAATGGTCACCTAAAGTCCCGCCGGGCAACCTAAAAGCCATGTCATTTTGCCCGGCTTGGCAAGCAAAAAAATAATCAAATTGATCATTTGATTTTTTTTGGGATGGGTGCGGAGTGGTCAAGATGAGAGTTTTAGTAATAGTATAGATATGATTGAATCAAAATCAAGAATTATAAATTCACATTTCAAAAAAGGTTTCACAATTCAGTAGCACTGATTTTCAGTATTCCATACTGATATTTGAGAATACATGAGGTTGCAAGCAAAATACTGATTTTCAAAAATCCAGTTTCACTGTAGTACTTTCTATTGCATTTAGGTGAGAAATACCGATTTTCCCCCAAAAAACTGATTTTCAGCAATCAAAATACGGAAATGCTCAGTGAAATTTGGCAGTTCTGCAATTATTCACAATCACATTGTGTTTGAGAGTTCAAAATGTGATTTGTGATCTTGTTTATGAGTCACCATGGAACTAGAATTTGTTATAATAGTATGACAGTAAAATAGGTTAGTTTGAAAGCGATCATAGTAATGTAAATGCACCATTTAGTTTGACTTCAATTTTCATGATGGAAATTCTTACGCGGGCCCCGGACCCCAGCATCAAGGGGCTTCGCGCTCATGATGTGCGCTGCGCACACATTATTTCACATAAAATTTGGGTAATCCTGTCATACAACCCCCCCTTTTGAAAAGCTTTGTACGGGCAGTTGTCGGGTAATTTAAGGGTTCTGTTCCCGAGAACTGTCCGTAATCTGATTCCTCAATTTTCTATAACTACCCATATCATATAGTTCTGCGAACTCTTACCCTTATTCTTTCATTTAATTGAATAATCAACCTAATATATCACGTCAGATTTCTGTACATCGGGTCATTCGTGACACAGAGACTCCCTGTACATTTGACAAACATTATTTTCAATCATAAATATTGATTCTCTCTATGCTTGTTGTTTTTTTAATTCCTCCATTATCACATTCTGCTCCTGGATTGTTGATTTTTTCAACAAACGTCAGACTAATTGGTTTGCAGTCTCCTATTTCTATCCGTTCTTTCTTAAATAGCCTGTTTTCTAATTTGTTAAAACCATTACTAAGGCCTACAAGGGGTAGTAGATTTATAAATGTTTGGAATTCTTCACCCCCTGCTAGCTTCCTTATCACCACGAGGGACTATAACTGCTGTTCTATTATAAAGCTACTTCATCTCCACTGCCTCCAAAGCAGCAGGAATCCGCCAAGCATCCAATATTACTCTCAAATCAGGAAATAAGGGAAGATCTGATCAGCAGAAGAATAGTGGTTATTTGAATGAGCTGACTGTGGATATCAGCAGTATTTTACCTGTCGCAGGAGAAAGATAGCAAGAGGGAACAAAACGGACAGTTAAATGCCTGTGTAGGTGCAAGCTGTCATTGCAGTGAGAATGACCTGCCAGTCTGCCCAGATCACAGCAGGAGAGAGAGAAATTCGCCAGATTGGAAATCAAAGTGACGATGTGATTAATAGAATTGGTTTTGAAAAAAGGCCATTTCTCTGTCACAGGTATTCAAGTGTTTTGCTCCCTGGTCCTAATACTTAAACTTGCATATCCTGTAATGTAAATGTAATGTAAATGCTAGTGCCCCTTGAGGCCAGGAGTACAAGCTGGCAAGTTGGCCAGTGCCTCTTACTGAGGTCGTGACCTTCTAGAAGTTCCTGTTAGTTGTTGGAAATAAATTATTCTGACAAGATGTCATCGGTATTGGACGTCTCTCTATTGTGCTAGTCACAACAGGGTCATACAGAAGACATTACATGGTGTCAGAGTAAAAATCGAGGGACTCAAGCCACCCGGACACTCTGCATGCAAGAAAAAGAAGAATGAGCGACTGCGGTCCAAAAGAGAAGAAGAGGAAGAAAGCCTGGAGCAGAGAATGGTCAACCAGTCGCAATGCTCAGTCAAAGGACAAAACATGAGTTTGAGAAAAAGAAGTCTAAGTCAAAGAGCAAGGAGAAAGAAGCAAGAAGAAGAGTAAGAAACACACGTGTAGCAGCCCGAAGAGTAAGCGTGCGGCCTCGCCTCGAAAACAGCGGAGGACCCAGAGCCAATCAGCTTCATGAGCCTCCACCACGTCCCACAGCTCCTCACACTCACCCAGCTGGTCTAAAAGATGGAGAGGATGTCACTCCCCGTGATGGCCAGAGATTACCAGGTGGGAACGGGATCACCAGCGAGGAAAAGGCATCAAGGTTCCCCGAGTCCCCGCGACCAACGGAGGAATCACAGGTCTCCATAGGCGGCCTCTCTTAGAGGGAATAATGACCGCCACAGCCACCTTCCGACCCGCGCCCGCGCAGTGATAACGGCTGCCGCCATTTTCGAGAACTTCATGGAACGGCAGCGGAGCACGGAGTGCAGAGCACGACCTGAGCAGCTGTTTAAATACGCTAAGTGACAGCTTCAAAGAAGTAAAAGTTAAGAAGCCAAGAAGTACAGATGATTTGCCAAAGTTTCTATAGGAGCTGAGTTATTATACAGGAAATTAAAAAGTGAAAACATTGCTTTGAAAGTTAAGTTGGATAAATCAGAGAAAGGTGAACTACTAACACTACCCAAGGATATTAATAAAAGGTTTGCTCAATTTTATCAAAACGTATACACATCTAAAACTAAAATAGAAGACAGTAAAATTATAAATTTTCTAGATAACTGTAAAACTGGATATCTTAGAACAAGAGGAATTAGGAGCTCAAATTACAAGTGAAGAAATAAGAGAAACAATAAAAGAACTGAAAAATGGGAAGACGCCAGGACCAGACGGTTTCAGTAATAAATTTTATAAAAGATTTCAGGAGATAATGGTCCCACGTTTACTTAAATTATATACTCATGGTTTTACCGAAAATAAACTACCAGAAACACTAGCAGAATCTACAATTACGCTTATACCAAAAAAAGATAAAGATCTAGATGAACCGGGCTCATATAGAGCCATATCACTTTTAAATACAGATCAGAAAATTTTAGCAAAGACTTTAGCAAGAAGATTGAGTAAATATATTAATAAATTGATAAATCCAGACCAAACGGGGTTTATACCTAAAAGACAATCATCTAATAATCTGAGGCGCCTTTTTAATATAATGTATTCACATAAAACGGAAAAGGAAGATTTATCAGTTGTCCCTCTGGGCGCAGAGAAAGCATTTGATCAGGTAGAGTGGCAGTACTTATACAAAGTACTCCAAAAATGTAATATGGGAGAGCGAATTAAAAAGGTAGGCGACGTATGAAATGGGAAATCTGTTATCATTCCAACAATTAAAATTTAAATTTAAACTGAATAACAACCAATATTTTAAATATCTACAGATATGTGATTTTATGAAGAAATATATACAAAGATTTCAAAGTATAATTTTAGATCCACTGGAAGAAGCAATGAATATTAAGGCTGACCCACAAAAATTAATATCATATCTATATAATAGTATTTTAAATAGAGAATTACCATCAACAGAGGCAATTAGAGAAGACTGGGAAAAAGAATTA
Source organism: Amblyraja radiata (assembly GCF_010909765.2). NCBI lineage: Eukaryota > Metazoa > Chordata > Chondrichthyes > Rajiformes > Rajidae > Amblyraja > Amblyraja radiata. The sequence continues at coordinate 65,848,149 of NC_045959.1, forward strand.
ACGATAAAAATTTTGAAAGAAACATGGGAAAAGTATTTGATATATATACATAAGTGTTCGATTAATGCTAGACACAATTTAATTCAATTCAAAATACTACATAGACTATATTATTCAAAAACTAGGCTGAATAAATTCTACCCAAACATTTCTCCCATCTGTAATAAATGTCTTTCTCAAAATGCCAATATTACACATTCTTTTGTTTCTTGCACAAAACTTCACAAATGTTGGTGTGATATTTTTGATATATTCACAAATCTATTTAAGATTAAAATGGAACCTAATACTGAAATGATTAGTATTTGGAGTAATAGGAGACGGGAACAAATTAAACATATTCCAAAACTCATTTTTTAATTATGGGTTAATAACAGCAAAAAAACTCATACTTAAATTTTGGAAAAATACAACTATACCAACGCTTAAAATGTGGATTAGATCCCTGAATTAAACGTGTATCAGAAGAATTTACTCAATTACGGGCTAATAATGGGAAAAAAGCTCATACTTAAATTCTGGAAAAATGCGCCCACACCAACAATAAAAATGTGGACATCAAATATGTTTGAAACATTACATCTGGAAGAGATGAGATTCCTCTTAGCAGGTAAAGCAAACCAATTCCAAAAGACGTGGTCTGCGTTTATGGACCTATTACAAGCATGAGGCGCAATAGTAATTTTAAAAATAAATAAATAAATAAATGGTATCAGGACCTGGCATTGGGAGATAAAACAACAAAAACAGACTTGGTTGGTAGTCTTTCTGCGGAGTTTAATGTTATAATAGAGCGATTGTCCTTACTTTCTTTTTCTTTCTTTTCTAGGGTCTACTTTCGTACTTTACTTCCTTCTCTAACTTCTTTTCTAAGGGGCTTTCTGTTCCCAACACTCTCTTGCACTTCACAACTCTTGCGCACCTTCTTTACTTCCCTTACTTCTATCTTTTTCTTAAAGCTTTAAAAAAAAAAAAAATGAAGCGGTACAAAAAATGTATTAAGATATATGTGTTGTGTGTTATTGTAATTTACCGTACTTCTAATAAAAATAAAATAAAAAAAAAAAAATTAAAAAAAAATGTGGATTAGAAATATGTTGGACAAAGCACACCTTGAAGAAATGAGACTCCTCCTAATAGATAAACAAGACCAATTCTTAACGAGTTGGTCTCCATTTATTGATTTCTTGGATTCATGTGGTGCAACTGTATCGTAAAAAGCAAATGTGTCAGGTAGGGGTGAAAGATGATCAACAATATAAAAACTCATCTCCTAGCGTCTATTTGCTAATCTCTCTCCTGCTCTCTCTTCTTTCTTATTTCTCTTCCTCACTATCTCTTGCTTTTTTATATACACACTACACTTTTCTCTATTCTCTACTATCTCTTTCTTTCTTAGTTCTCTCTTTAAAAAAAAATAAAAAATGAAGTTGTACAGAGAATGTATCAGGTTAACATATATTTGGCACCTGAAAAAAGGTACCACTTTATTGTACTTCTAATAAAAAAAAACTTTTAAAGGAAAAAAAAGAAAGTTAAGTTGGATTAAGTACACGTAAGGCTCGTGACATGGAGAACTCACAGCAACAGAAATTGAAAAAGCGACAAAATTTTTTTTTTGAAGTCCGCCTCCCAGATGAAGCAAGTCACTGAGACGAGGCGGAGAGTCAACCCAGGATAGAGCCCTGTAGCCTAGGATAGATCACCTGTAGCTGGGGATAGGCCACCTGTAGCCAAATGCCCAGACGCCGGAGCAAGTCTCCAAGATGGGACGAGAAACCTAGACGGAGGAGCCAGTCTCCCAGACGCGAGAAACCTAGATGGAGGAGCCAGTCTCCCAGAAGCAAGAAATCGTCTCCCAGACGGGGCCATTCCCCCAGATGACACGATGCACCGAGACTCAGCGAGAGGCAACAGCCAGTCTCCCAGATGCAGCGAGAGGCAACGAGACAGAACCCTAGAGTTTGTAGGTTTTGAAGTTAAAGTGGAAAACAGCAGCACTCTTAATTGATTCTAATGTAAAACTTTATGTGGATATTAAAGTTCATAAGCAGAATTTAAATCGAATGCAAAAGAGTATTAAAGGAAAATATATGGGAAATGTACAAATGTTCTGCTGAATTAAATGAAGCCAAATCTAAATGGCTTTAATAGTACTTTATTGTCATTTATATGCCATGGACGTACACGTAAATGAAACCCCAAAGTTGAAGGGGGAGATCTAACGTTTGTATTTCTCATCAATATTAGTATTGAAAATAGTTTGTTCTCCACATTAAATTGATTAAAGGTTGCACTTATTAGTATTGAAAAATAGTTTGTATTGTACATGAATTTGTGACCCCAACCTTGAAGGGGGAGATGTAATGTAAATGTAATGTAAATGCCAGCGCCCCTCGAGGCCAGGAGCAAAACCTGGCGAGTTGGCCAGTGCCTCGTGACTCAGGTCAAGTGACCTTCTAGAAGTTCCTGTTAGTTGTTGGAAATAAATTCTTCTTACAAGATGTCGTCGGTGTCGGATGTCTCTCTCTTGTGCTAGTCACAACAGGATTATACACAGACATTACACATCCAATCAAAGTTAAAAGTAGGAAGCAAAAAGCATTCTCTAATCGTTAAATAGCAAGTCTTTTTCAAACTGTTCTTTTGAAAAAGATGGGTCACGTGGCCAGAAGGCTTCCCGATGGGCCGCGGCTGTGGACTGGGAATGGGCCGCGGCTGTGGACTGGGAATGGGCCGCGGCTGTGGACTGGGAATGGGCCGCGGCTGTGGACTGGGAATGGGCCGCGGCTGTGGACTGGGAATGGGCCGCGGCTGTGGACTGGGAATGGGCCGCAGCTGTGGACTGGGAATGGGCCGCGGCTGTGGACTGAGAATGGGCCGCGGCTGTGGACTGGGAATGGGCCGCGGCTGTGGACTGGGAATGGGCCGCGGCTGTGGACTGGGAATGGGCCGCGGCTGTGGACTGGGAATGGGCCGCGGCTGTGGACTGGGAATGGGCCGCGGCTGTGGACTGGGAATGGGCCGCGGCTGTGGACTGGGGATGGGCCGCGGCTGTGGACTGGGAATGCGGCCGGAGGCCTTTATCGAGGCACCGCGGTCTCGATGCCTCCTGGATTGCCGCGTAGAAGCCCGGGTCGGGGCCCAGCCGAGGTCTTGCGGCTAGAAGTCCGGATCGAGCGGCGTGGCCGACAGAGCCCGCGGCTGGGGTCCGGATCGACACCAAGGAGGCGTGAAATGGGGCGTCGACAGCAGTGAGGCCTCAGCGGCGGCAGCGGTGAAGCCAAGCGACGATGGGATCTCGGTGGTGGTGAAGCCTCACGGCTGCGGCGATGCCTCGTGGGTCAACCCATAGTCAATGGTTGATGAGAGCGTGGTGGACCACCGTGAGGGGGGAGGGGAAGAACAATGTAGGACCCGGCGTGGGGAACCTCCGAGGGGGGAGAGACAAAGAACAACAGGGACCCTGCGTGGGGAAACTGCTGTGGGGGTGGGATGAAGAACAAAAGAGGGAGCGGGCGTGCTTTGTAAATTTGTCAGTGCCGGAGGTGGCTGCTAATTGTGTACATTGTGTATGCAAGCAAAGAATCTCACTGTGCTTAGTCGCATGTGTCAATAAAGTATTCCTATTCCTATTACTATTCCTTTATACAAATTGCCTCACAGCACCTGAGACATGGGTTCAATCCTAACCTCAGGTGCTGTCTGTGTGGAGTTTACACACTCTCCATGTGGCCGCGAGTTTTCTCCGGATGCTCCGCAAACATCTTGTGAATCTTTTCTGAACCCTTTTCAGCTTCCTTCACCTAAGCAATCAGAAGCACACATAATACTCCAAGTGTGCTCAATACCATGAACAATGATGTTGAGCATGCCAAACACGTTCTTCATGTCTACTTATGCTGCCATTTTCCTGGAACTATGTTCTTGTACCCCTAGGTTTCTCTATTCTACGAGACTCTCCAAGGCTCTGCCATTAACTGTGCAATTAAATTACCAAAATGTAACACTTTGCACTTGATGAGTATCTTACTCTGTTTAAGAAGGAACTGCAGATGCTGGAAAATCGAAGGTAGACAAAAATGCTGGAGAAACTCAGCGGGTGAGGCAGCATCTATGGAGCGAAGGAAATAGACAACATTTCGGGCCGAAACCCTTCTTCAGACTTACTCAGTATCTTACTCTATCGACTTTCTTAGTTCACGCGTGATCGGCCAATTGGTAGCCTTGTTGGCGTTGTCATAGTTACAGTTGGCCAAACGGCTTAAGGGCCTGTCCCACTTTCACGACCTCTGCCGAGTTTGCCCTTGACTCATACTCGCATCATGGTCATCACGAGGTCGTAGGTAGGTGGTGATGCTAGTCGTAGGTACTCGTGGCATCAAGTAGGTTGGGGCATTTTTCTAGCCTGATGAAAAATGTCCACGAGTAAAAAAGGTTGTGAATTAGGTCATGAAAGTGGGGCAGACCCTTTACTTGTTTCAATTGTAGCACTTGCTCATTTTACATGGTATTATCACATTTAATTTCACACTGTGGATTAGTCTAACTTTATTAACTTCAAATGTTAATGCAAAAGTGACTGAATACAGCTTTAATTATAGTAACACACATACATTTTGCATCTATGTTTAGATAGTTAGATACCAGCAAGTTAATCTGTGTGTTGCTGACTGATGGATTCAGGACATCAGGAGCCCTTCCCTGCCTCAGGAGCCAGAGCAGATTCTAAATTATTTCATGCACTGATTTATAAAACTCAAATCAAACTAGTTATGACTAGATAGGACTGCGGTTACAGTGCCTTGTAATGGATATTCACAATGATGAAAAACAGTGCTAGATTTTAATGAAATTATCATGTTTGAATAATGAATGATGTTATCAATGCAACACAGGCCAGCAAATTGTGACAAGGCACAGACAGCTTTAAATTACTTACTATCAAAATCTGCAGATGGTATCTTCCAGAAAACGGCACCCATAACTCAACTTTGCCGTCTTTTGTGAAGTTGCTCCATTTGCACATCGATTGCCTCCTGAACTCAGCATGGTAAGGCTTGTAATGAAAACAGCAATTACCCTTTTAACAACGTGCTAATTGCTAATACCCATTAAGCAACCTTATGGGCCTGTCCCACTTTGGCAATTTTTCAGGCGACTGCCGGCGACTGTCAAGTCGTAGGGGGTCGCTGAAAAACCGGCAACTGTCAGAGTGGAACACACATACACACATCGCTTCCGTCATGCAGGCGGAGGACAGGGCAAGTGGGGGTGCTCTGTCTGAGTGAAATTCACACGGTGCAAAGCCAATGTGATACAGACACACACCACGATCAACAGGAACGTTGGCGTGTAATTAAGACAGTGAGAACACAGTGTACGGGCAGGGTCACATAAGTCCTTTAAAAGAGGGGGGGAGAGGGGGGAGAAGGGGAGACGGGGTGGGGAGAAGGAGTGGAGACAACTTTCAAGAAGCCAGAGATACATGGCTGTGAAGCTCTGCGGACATTAACATTACCGGTCGGTTATCCTTGGTTCTGAAAACTACTGTTTATGTTTTGTTTTCCCAATGAGCCAATGAAATTCACTGGTCAGCACCGGCTACAACCTACGAGAAACTACGTGGACCAAAATGAAGCCACGACTAGTTCCGAGAATGCGGGAATTCCTCATGACCATGAAGACGACTCCCCGGCAACCACCCGCGAACATATAGCGACCGCATAGTCTCCTAAAAGGTCGCCTAGGTGGGACAGGTCCATTAGTCTTTCAAAACGTAACAGTGAACACAGCCTTTGCCATACCCACTGCTCTCTGCTATATTTTTTGACATCATTTGGAATGCATCAAATTGCATGGAGTTCAGTTTCTGTGATGGTGGGGATCTCAGGAAGGTTAGGTACTTCAAACATAAAACAGTACAGCATAAGAACAGCCCTTCGGCCCACAATGTCTCTGCCGAACATGATGCCAAACCGACCTTTATCTGCTTGCGCATAACCCTTATCCCTCCATTCCCTGCATATCCATACGCCTAACCAAAAGTCTCTTAAATGCCACTATTGTATCTGTCTTAAACACCCCACCCCCACCCCCACCCCCAAGCAGCTCATTCCAGGCACACCACTGTGGAAAAACCTGCCCCACGCATCTCATTTAGACTTTACCCCATTCACTTTAAAGCTATGGTCTCTAGTATTTGAGTTTTCTATCTGGGGAAAAGATTCTTACTGTCTGCACTATCTATGCAACTCATCATTTTATATAGTTCCATCAGATTTCCCCACACCTCCAGCATCCCAGAAAAAACAATCCAAGTCTATCTTGGAGACCAAGAGCAGGCTCGGCGATCGTTTCACAGAACACCTCCGCTCAGTTCGCCTAAACTGACCTGATCTCCCGGTGGCTAAACACGTTAACACCCCCTCCCATTCCCACACTGACCTTTCTCTCCTGGGCCTCCTCCATTGTCAGAGTGAGGCCCAGCACAAATTAGAGGAACAGCGCCTCATATTTTGCTTGGGCAGCTGACACCCTAGTGGTATGAATATTGACTTCTCTACCTTCAAGTAACCCTTGCTTTCCCTCTCTCTCTATCACTCCCCCTTCCCAGTTCTCCGACCAGAACAATAATCTATTCAACGTTTTCCTTGATCTTCATCCCCTTTGTCTCATTTTCATACCTTACACTTCCTAATCTTTGTATCTCCCTCTCCCCTGACTTCAGTCTGAAGAAGCATCTCGACCTGAAACGTCACCCATTCCTTCTATACAGCATCTCGACCTGAAACGTCACCCATTCCTTCTATACAGAGATACCGCCTGTCCCGTTGAATTACTCCAGCATTTTGTGTATATCTTCAGTTTAAACCAGCATCTGTAGTTCCTTCCTACACAGTCTATCTCTCTGTAGTTAACATCCTCTGGTCCAGGCATCATTGTGGTACACCTCCTCCGCACTGTTTCCAAAGCTTCTGACTGAACATCAGTTTAACACAAATCAGTTTGGAGTTTAACCAGGGCAGGACCTACACAGGGCTCTGGGGAGTTTGTAGAGCAGAGGGATCTAGGAGTGCAGGTACGTAATTCTTTAAAAGTGACATCACTTGCTAACTTGCCGATTGTTTCCAGATTTCTCTTCCCTTCTTTTCTCGAATATTGGAGTTACTTTTGCTCTTTTCTTGATTATCGGTCACATTTGCTATTTTCATGAATATAAAAGGCATATTTGCTATTTTCTCAAATATAGAAGTCACATTTGCTATTTTCAAATCCAAAGAAACTACCCTGAATGTTGCTGCAGCCACAATTGGCACCCACACTCTCCTGTTCACTGACCATCATTTTCTCTGTAATGATAATTGTGAACATTTCTTCATGAGTTTGTAACATTTGTTTCAGTCAGAGAAGGCAGAAACAGGCTATTCGGCCCGAAGCATCCAACATCACCACCCGAGCACCCATTAATAATAATCCTACATTAATCCCATTTTAAATTCATTCCACACTCTCATCAACTCCCTCAATCCCAGATTCCTTACAGTCTGAAGAAAGGGTGTAGTAGCCATTTAGCTTAACTCAGTATGTTATAACTATAACCAATTAACTTTAAATGTTGTAAGCCTGTAATTATGTGGGTGGGATTTATTACGTAGTCGGATGCGTGTTTGCGACTGGGATTCTCACGTAGACGCTACTAGTTTTTAGTTTGAAGAAGAGGCTTGGGGGAGAGGTCACAGCTTTCAATCATGCACGGATTTGACCATGCACGAGTTTGACTACGATAAGATCAAATGTACATAAACAAGAAGTTTGGATGAATATCGTACAGTTTTTACTACGACAATAAAGAAACTAATAATTAAAAGATTGTGTTTTGAAGATTTATCTTTCAACAGCATTGAATGTCTCTGGAGAGCTCGTGGATGCGTATCGATATTATCTCCTTACCCCTGTCTTCAATCATAGTGGCTAAAGGAAAGATTCCTTGAACGATATAATAATCTGCCATTACAAAGGGTCTCGACCCGAAACGTCACCCATTCCTTCTCTCCAGAGATGCTGCCTGTCCCGCTGAATTACTCCAGCTTTTTGTGTCTATCCCAGATTCTAATATTCACCTACACAATCGGGATAATTTACAGTGGACAATTAACCTACCAACCTGTACGCCTTTCAAATGTGGGAGGAAACCAAAGCATCCAATGGACACACACACAGTGAACCTGCAGATTGAATCCAAGTCTCTGGCACTGCAAGACAACAGCTCCACTCACACCATCAGTGGGTTTCCTCATGGAATTATATTTAATAACACGTTCTGCCACCTTGGAGCGAATGGTGGTGCAGCAGTAGAATTGCTTCCTTACAGCGCCAGAGACCCAGTTTTGATCCTAACTGCGGGAGTTGTCTGTATGGAGTTTGTACGTTCTCCGCATGACCTACATGGGGTTTCTGCAGCATCTCCAGATTCCCCCACACTCCAAAGACGTGCAGGTTTGTAGGATAATTGGTTTGGTATAATTGTAGAATTGTCCCTAGTGTAAGTGTACGGGGATCACTGATCGGCACGGACTCGGTGGGCCGAAGGGCCTGTTTGTGCGCTGTATCTCTAAACTAAAGTAAATTTCTGAAAAGAAAAGACTGGTGTTTTAAGTAGTAATTAGCTGGATAAAAACCAATTTGAATTCTGCCTTCAACAGATGAGCCTTCAACAACATTTTATATGGCTCACTGCCTCTGTAGATTCCATTAAACAAGAATTTGTTACATCAGCCCTCATTCCTCATTCTACAGGAAAAAGACAAATTGGCTTGATCACAGGTGAATCAAGTTTTCTTGCAATTAATCTGCTTGTTGTTTCTGGATATACGTTCAATTAAATTTGAGCATGGTTAAACACAAAATAAAGTGAAACTTAATTTAAATGATATGCTGCTTCAAAGATTTGCTGATGAAGTTGTTAGAAAATATGTTTTTTTGTAGGTACTATCACAACGTTTAAGAAACATTTGGACAGGTACATGGATAGGAAAGGTTTAGAGGGATATGGGCCAAATGCTGGCAGGTGGGACTAGTGTAGATGGGACATGTTGGTCGGTGTGGGCAAGTTGGGCCAAAGGGCCTGTTTTCCACACCACATGACTCTATGACTCTATGTTAGTTTCAGGGGAAAGTAGAAATAGCAGTGATGTGCAGTTTAGGCCAGTGCATCTTCATTAAAACATGAACAACATTTAGAAAGCCAGAACCCTGCTTACAATGCAAAGCAACAAGCAGCAGCTCACACTTAGTTTAGCACAAAAGAAAATCATGTTGCCTCATTTCTGGGTGGATTGACAGTCAAATATCAACACACAGATTTTGATCTGTGGTTGACAAAATCTCCATGCTGTTTTGGGGCAATTTCTGGCATAGATCTTTTCTCTGTTTGGCATGAATGAATGTATACAGTAAATTACAATCAAAAGCAAGTACATTATATATTTGCCACTTGTGCAAACCTCATGTTGTTGTAAAAAAACAGAAATATTTGATGACGAATGTATGGTTTAGGCGAAGGATTCCTGGACTAATTCATAGACTAGCCCACCATCAAGGGACTCTGATATTTCAATCCATACCAGCCCTAAAGCATCGTACAATATCCTATAAGAGGTAATTTCAGTGTGATGTTGTTGTGTTGGTATTGGCATTGATTTGTTATTGTCATGTGTATTGAGATACAATGAAAACCTTTGCTTTGTGTGTTATCCAAACAGATTGTACCATACACGAGTACATCAGGTAGCATTGTGTACATGAGTATGAAAGAGTATGAGTATGAAAGTAAACAGAGTGCAGAATATAGTATTAGAGCATTAGAGAAAGTGTGATAAGAGCCGCAAGAAGGTAGATTGGAAAAATGGGAATTATCCATGTGGAGGACAATTTGTACATTTAGGCACATAACAAGGATAGAAACAAGGAACTGCAGATGCTGGTTTTTGAAAAAAAAATCACAAAGTGCTGGAATAACTCAGGTAGCATCTCTGATGTCCAGACCCGACACATCGCCTATCCATGTTCTCCACAGATGCTGCCTGAGGTTTATAACATAATAGGCACACACAATCCAAAGACATTTTTGATGAAGGGAGAGTGAAATGGAAATTTTCTTAATTTTGCATAATGTAAATATTAATAAAAAATTGTAAAGTGCTGCAAATATAATCAAATTCTAGTTCTTATATGGAATGGAATGTTAGATTCTACTATACAAGATCTAGATGAATTGCATTGATGGAGAATTACTTTGAAAAATTGCAAGCAGCATAATTGAAAAAGCTGAATGATATAGATTGTCTTTTTAAAAGCATTATTAAATAATGTATCCAGAATTTGTGACTCATTTTTGAATTTACAAATTCATTAGCAATATCGATAGCCGAAATGTAATTACCATTCACTCCTTATTCTTGGCTCCATCTGAGATACTGCATTTAATTGGGAAAAGAAACTTAGATGAAATATGAGACTTTGCTGCTAAACAAAAAGCATAGAATGCTAGAACCTCGACACCATAACAGCCAAAGTTCAGCAGTAGAATAATGAAGCTAAACATTGAGATTATTGCAATAGAACTAATTGGTATATTGCAAGAGGAATCGGTAGTGAGGAAGGCATATGCATTGTTAGCATTCATTTCATGAGGACTAGAATATAAAAGCAGGGATGTAATCCTGAGGCTTTATAAGGCACTGTTCAGACCACATTTGGAGCATTGTGACCAGTTTTGGGCTCCATATCGAAGGAAGGATGTGCTGGCCTCGGAGAGGGTCCAGAGATGGTTTCCAAGCTTGATCCCGTGGTTGATTGGGTTGACGTATGATGAGTGTTTGAAGGCTCTGTGCCTGTGCTCGCTGGAATTTAGAAGGATGAGGGAGGATCTCATTGAAACTCACCGAATAATGAATGACATAGAATAGAGTGGATGTGGAGAGAATGTGTCCACTTCTGAGAGTGTTGAGGACCAGAGGGCACAGCCTCAGAATAATAGGAACCCCCTTTAAAAAGGAGATAAGGAGGAATTTCTTTAGTCAGAGGGTGGTGTATCTGTAGAATTCATTGCCACAGACGGCCGTGGAGTCCGTCATTGGGTATTTTTAAAATGGAGATTTTCAGATTCTTGATTAGTGAGGTTGTCAAAGGTTACAGGGAGGATGGCAGGAGAAGGGGTTGAGAGGGAAAGATAGATCAGTCATGACTGAAGGATGGAGTAGACTCAATGGGCTGAATAGCCTAATTCTGCTTCTATGACATGAATTGAAGATTATTATTATTAATAATATTTGAAGATTAAGATTATTATTAATTGACATTAATTATACACATAAATTATTCTATCCAGATTAAAACTGCTAATTAGTGCACTGCAATACGTCTGTATCAGCTGGTTCTTTTTATTCTGACAGCCTAAAGTTTTGCCCAAAGGTCAAGACCATTTTGGAAAGATTAAATTTAAGGTTTGCAATCCTCACAGTTGACAAGTTAACAGCTTGTAAATGAGTTGGCCTTTTCGAACAAACAATTTTGCAATCCCATCAGTTTAATTTCCTTTAGGATGCTGGTGGTGAATCATCGGGCTGGATCACGCAAATTGCAACCCACCCCTTCGCCAGCCCAGCAGATGCATTAAAGATTTACATGCAAGCATTTTACAATCCAAAGTTAACATCACCAGTGCAACCCTTTAGTTTAGTATAATTCAGAGATACAGCACGCAAACAGGCCCTTTGGCCAACCGAGTCCGCGCTGATCAGGGATCCCCGCACACTTACGGTGGCGTAAAGGGAGAGTTGCTGCCTTTCAGCGCTTGCAACGCCGATGACCCGGGTTCGATCCCGACTACGGGTGCTGTCTGTACGGTGTTTGTACTTTCTCCCAGTGACCTGCATGAATTTTCTCCAAGATCTTCGGTTTCCTCCCACACTCCAAAGACATACAGGGTTGTAGGTTAATTGGCTTGGTTAATGTAAAATTGTCCCTAGTGCATGCAGGATAGTGTTAATATGTGGGGATCGCTGGTCGGCGCGGACCCGGTGGGCCAAAGGGCCTGTTTCCGCACTGTATTTCTAAACTAAACTTACACTATCCTACATACCCTAAGGACAATTTTACAATTGTACCACACCAATGATAGCACCTGTAGATCTTTGGAGTGTGGGAGGAAACTGGAGATCCTGGGGAAAACCCACGTAGTAAAAAAGAGTAAAAACGGAACATTTCCATCAATTAGAAGTATAAATATGATTGAAATGAATGAAAACTTTATCAAAACTTGCTTTTTAAATGGGGGTTGGCAACACCATTTAAATTGATTGATTGAAAACTACAATGGAAAAAGGTCCTTTGGTTCATGGAGACCTCATCGACCGTCGATCACCCCTTCACGCTTATTCTATGTAATCCCATTTATTAACCCTTCAATGTGCATGCCTTTGAGAAGTGGCAGGAAATCGGAGCCCCAAGAGAAAATCCACGCAGTCACAGGGAGAACGTGCAAACTATACAGACAGCACCCGAGGTCAGGATGGAACCTGACCCTTCTTAGTTTGTTTATGATTGAACTTATTTTTGTTAATTATTATGGTGTCTACTAAGTATTAAAAGTACTAAAAGACTGACTTCCATTCTGCCATTTTGGGACATATGACAATAAAACACTCTTCACTCTATGGCATTGTGAGGCAGCAGCTCTAATTAGGTTGGCTGGGCAGAACATGAGGTCAGATGCCTGCACATCTGATCTTCATCGTATTCCCAACATCCATGTTGTATTGCGCAAAATGCATCTACCTGATGGTTCCCTCTGGGCTCACAGGCTCATTGTGAGCACGTCCTGGCCCAACTTACATTGTCAATGCCTTTGATTATGCATCTTCTGGCTAGCCTGTCTTCCTTGTAACCGTGAGGAAATATTATATAATAGAATTGCTCAGATAATAACTTTCGTGTGAGGAACTTATGTTGAGTTGCAAGAGATGGGTTTAGGGTTTTCAGAAATACATGTCCCCACGAAGAAATAAAGTACAAAGAACACACACACAGGAGAACAGATGGCTTATGAAAATGAAAATGTTGATCTGAATAGGCATAGCTTTGTTTGCTTTGAAGTAGCTAAAACGCTGTCAGAAGTTGTATTTGGTATAGTTTGGTGTTTAGAGTATAGGTTGTTAATGGGGTCTCTTCCCAGGACATGGGCACCATTTGTTCTTTCTTTGTGACATCTTTGAGCTCTGGTGTGTCACAAGGAGGGTTTATGGTTGTTGATGTTGGGTCTTAGACAGCAAGGCTAGATAATAGTCTGCGATTTGGTTTGTGCTGTTTAAATATATTATGTTGAGATAAGAGATCAGGCATAGGTGATGGTTATGTGACCTTTGTATAAGGATAATTTCTTATGTATATATAAAACTGAGAAAGTAACTCTGTTTTAATCTAAGCCAAACGATTGGGGTCTGCATATAGTAATCTTCCATTTGCTGTGTGGAATGCTATTAGTGGGGGGTCGTAAAGAGACCTTACATTCCTTTCCTCCACTGATAGTAGGAGGTTGTAATTCAGAATGAAACTAGACCCGAGCTTGGTAAGAAGCAATTATAATTTATCAAGTGTGACGAGTATATGGCCTTTGTGCGCTTGGAGTTGGGAATTGTGTGATTAGAAATAACTTAAGTCTTTACCACTTTGTAAGAATGGGGCAAAACTCATATTTAATCTTTGTAATCCATAAGTAACTCTATTTTAACTATGTAGTTGTGGGGAAATTATTTGTGAAGTGTATTGTGTTTTAATTAGGATTGTAAGTAGTAGACTTTGTTTAAATCTGAAGTTTTCGAAATAACTTTATTTTCCAAAAATGAAAATATATGTTTTGTGTGTATGTATTGTGTGATTGCTGTATGATGTGTATTTTATATTCTGAGAGGTGGTCTTTGAGAATTGAACTTATATTTCTGTGGTTTTACTTCATTGAAATAAAATGATTTTGAACAAAGAGGGTAAAGAAAACCACAGAGGGAGCAAGGGTTGTAAAGAGGCCAGAAAAGGGAAAATCATGTGACTACACATGTTGTCAATCATGGGAAGGATTTAGTTGATTGGCTAATGCAATTAAGCTAATGTATGGTAAACCATAATGATTGGTTAATAGTTTGCCACACCTTCTGTACAATAATTGTCTAATGCCTATATAGTGCATTAAGTTTGTACCAAAGCTACTAGCTCTTTGGACCAGCCCCAGAGCTTCCAGCTCTGTGTTGGAAGGTTTAAAGAATTATCAAGTGCTGTCAGAATAAAGAATCGATTTCAACAGCAGCAATGGTTTGAATCAAGTTTTCTTGAAATAGACTGGCAAAAGAATTCAGTTTAATAACCGCTGTACTATATATAAACTTATTTGTAAAGTTAGAGGCATGTGCCAATAAGTACCACAAATACACTTTACCGCTGCTGTTCGTAATATACATAAATGACTTGGATGTAAACATAGACGGGTTGGTTAGTAAGTTTGAAGATTTCACCAAGTTTGCTGGGATCAATGGGCTTTGTGGAAGGTTGTCAAGGTATACAGCAGGTTATAGATCAGCGACCGAAATGGGCGGAGAAATGGCAGATGAAGTTTAATCCGAATAAGTATGAGAAGTTACACTTTGGGAAGTCAAATCTTTTTTTTTCTTTTTACTTTTTAAATAATTTTTTTTTAATTAGAAGTACAGTAAATTACAATAATACACATCAGATATATCTTATTACATTTGTTGTACCACTTCGTTTTTCGAGCTTTAAAAAAGATAGAAATAAAAGAAGTAAGGAAAGTGAGCAAGAATCGTGAAGGTGCAGGAAAGTGTTGGGAAAAGAAAGCCCCTTAGGGAGGAAGTTAGAGAAGGAAGTAAAGAAAGGAAATAAGACCCTAGAAAGAAAAGAAAAAAAAGGAAAAACAATCGCTCTATTGTACCACAAAACTCGCAAAAAAGGATATACCAACCGTGTTTAAAAAAAAAAAAATTATTTTATACCCCCCGTTACCAGGTCCTGGTACCATTTATATTTTAAATTACTATTGCACCTTATGCTTGTAATAGTTCCATAAATGCAGACCACGTCTTTTGGAAGTTGTCTGCTTTGCCTGCTAGGAGGAGTCTCATCTCTTCCAAGTGTAGTGTTTCGAACATGTTTGAAATCCACATTTTTATTGTTGGTATTGGAGCATTTTTCCAAAATTTGAGTATAAGCTTTTTTCCCCATTATTAGCCCGTAATTAAGTAAGTTCTTTTGAAACACGTTTAATTCGGGGTTAGCTTCTGATATTCCAAAAATGATCCATTCTGCTTTTGGTACAAGTTTTATTTTAAATGATTTTGTGAAAATTTCAAATATTTCATTCCAAAATTTTTGGATTTTTATACAAAAAACAAAAGAGTGCGCTATGGTAGCTTCTTGTGACTGACATTTATCACAAATGGGTGAGACATTGGGGAAAAGTTTATTTATTTTAGTTTTTGAATAATATAGTCTATGTAATGTTTTATATTGAATATTATGTCGTACGTTGATCGAGCATTTATGCACATATAGTAAATGTTTATCCCAGCTCTCTTTTGAAATTTTTATAGCTAGTTCTTGTTCCCAGTCTCTTCTAATACCATCAGTTGTAGGTATTTCTATATTTAAAATAATGTTGTATAAGTATGATATTAGATTTGCTGATTCAGCCTTTGTCTTCATGGCTTCATCCAATAAGTCTGGGGACATGTTATGATAGTCTTTTGTGTATTTTTTCAGATAGTCACGGATTTGAAGATATTTAAAATATTGATTATTTTTCAAATTATATTTCAGTTGTAATTGTTGAAATGATAATTATTTTCCTAATTCATACAAGTCTCCGATCGTTTTGATTCCCATTCTTTCCCATTGTGTAAATGATTTATCTATAATTGAAGGTTGAAACGACGGGTTATTGACTATTGGCATTAAAAGAGATAGATTTCTTAATTTTAGATTCTGTTTTATTTGTTTCCAAGTTCTAATTGTACTATGTATCATTGGATTTTTATTATAATTTTTGTTATTCAGATTCATTGGTGAGAAGAGAGTCGCTCCTGTATTACACGGAGAGCAGTCCTCTCTCTCCATTACAATCCAGTCCACCTGCTGGGCAGAATTGTCCAGCAGGTGAATCATATTTTTAATATTTACTGCCCAATTATAGTACATAAAATTAGGGAGCGCTAGACCACCCATCTCTTTTGGTTTACTAAGGTGTGCTCTTTGTATTCTGTGGGATTTATAATCCCATATAAAATTTGTAATGTCTGAGTCTAGTTTTTTGAAAAACTTTTTTGGAAGATATATTGGAATTGATTGAAATAAATATAGGATTTGTGGTAAAAAGATCATTTTTATAGCATTTATTCGACCTATTAAAGACATTGGGAGCGTTTTCCAGAATTTAATTAGATTATTTCGTTTCTTAAGTAAGGGGCTATAATTGGCGTTAAACATAGCGTGATAGTTTCTAGTGATTTCAATTCCTAAATATTTAAATTTTTCTGTGGCTATTTTAAAGGGGAATTTCAAGAGATGTGTTGAGTCTTTCGGTTTTATCGACATAATTTCACTTTTGTTCCAGTTTATTCTATATCCTGAGAAAGATCCAAAGTCCTCAATTAGATTTAATATGTTTGGTATACTGATTTGGGGTTTTGTGATATACAGTAATACATCGTCTGCATATAAGGATATTTTGTTATTTGAATATTTTGTATTATAACCGTAAATATCCGGGTGTGTTCTAATTTTTTCAGCTAAAGGTTCAATTACCAGAGCGAATAACAGCGGTGATAATGAACATCCTTGTCTATTGCCCCTTGTTAATTGGAATTTCATAGATAGTATATTATTAGTTAATATTCTAGCCGTGGGTTTGTTATATAATAATTTTATCCATGCGATGAAGTTCTCTCCCATTTGAAATGTTTGTAATACTTTAATCATATAATCCCATGCTACTTGATCAAACGCTTTTTCTGCGTCCAATGAAATGATAGCTAACTCTTGTTCTTGAGGTTTGTGAGAGTGCATTATGTTAAGCAGACGTCTCAGGTTATTAAATGAATGTCTCTTAGGTATAAATCCCATTTGATCCTCATTTATTAATTTACTAACATATTGACTTAGTCTTCTAGCTAGTGTTTTCGCTAATATTTTTTGGTCCATATTTAACAAAGCAATAGCTCTATATGAGCCTGGTTCTTCTATATCTTTATCTTTTTTAAGTATTAATGTGATCGTTGATTCTGCTAGTGTTTCAGGTAAGATTTGTTCTTTAAAAGCGTATGTATACATTTTCTGTAGACATGGTGTAACTATGTCGTAAAAACATTTATAAAATTCATTACTGAATCCGTCTGGTCCTGGTGTTTTTCCATTCTTTAGTGAGTTTATTGTGTCTTCTATTTCCTTAGATGTAATTTGTGCTCCCAGTTCCTCTTGTTCCTTCAGTTCTAGTTTTGGAAGGTTACAGTTGTCCAAAAATTCTGAAACTTTATTATTGTCTATTAGTGTTTTTGATGTGTATAAATTCTTGTAAAATTGAGCAAATCTTTTATTGATATCATTAGGTAGTGTTAGTAATTCCCCTCTATCTGACTTAATCTTTAAAATTGCATGATCTTATTCCCGTTTTTTCAGTTGACGTGCCAAAAGTTTATGGGGTTTATCCCCAAATTCGAAATGTTCTTGTTTTGTGATTTGGAATAATCTTATAACCTTCTCTGATAATAATTTATTTAGCTTAAATTTCAGTATTAAAATTTTATTATGTTTATCCATAGTTTAATAAGTCAAATATAAGGGGGAAATATACAATTAATGTCATGAGCCTTAACAGCATTGATGTACAGAGGGATCTTGGGGTTCAAGTCCATAGCTACCTGAAAGTGAAGACAAGTAGATAGAGTGGTCAAGAAGGCCTATGATAAGCTTGCTAAGTGGGAAAAGTAAGCGAAGTAGAGATAAAGTTACAAATGGCCATAAACCAATTGAATGATAGGGCAAAAGGGAGGTAGATCAAGTATTATGTTGAGAAAAGTGAAGCTATCCTCTGGTGGGAATTGGATGAGAGGCTAGTGCAAATTAGTATTCATGAAGGTTACAGTGCCCTTTATAAACATAAGAAAAAGTGTTCACCTGGAGTTCAAAAATAATTACCCAGGCAACAACATTTCATAAAAATGGTTGAAATATGAATAAGAATCAGTTATTCAACCACATAACGATTGGTGACAGTGACATTGCAGCATACCGTACACAATTGGTCTCAGTTCACAAGGAGAGATAAACTTACTTAAAGGGGACACAAATGTTCACTCAAGTGAGATGAGAAGACTGTTGAATGAGACAAGATTAAATAGAATGTGCCTATAGTCTGGAGTTTGGAAGAATGAGAATCATGAAATATATTGAATTCTGAGAGGATGATTTCCTACCTGAAAATTCCATCTAGAGATCAAAGTCCATGATTGAATAACTTATTCACTCAGGAAGCAACGGCAAAATTGAGTCAGTGTAAAAGTTCAGTCATGTTCTTGCTGATTGAGAATAGAATTAATGAATTGTATGAAGAAACACTCCTGCTTCTTATTATTGTTCAAATGTTTTTCTTGAACATTCAATGCAGCTCAGAGGTTTGTGATACCAGACCTCCACAAATGCTTAATGTTGAGGGCAAGTACTCTGAATGGTCCTAACACAACTTACCCATGAAGTACCAATCCAATTCATAGGCCACAGCACCAACACAATTGACCAGTTGGAAACCTATCGATGGCAAAATAAAATCTTCTCAGGAGTTACTTCCCAACCATTGTAACTTCAGCCCTGACTTTGTTTTGCCATGGGTGGGTTTCCAACTGGTCAATTGTGACAGTGTTGCATCCTATTAATGTTGCTGTTGGGACCCGGATCTG
The DNA here is from genome assembly GCF_010909765.2 of Amblyraja radiata. Taxonomy (NCBI): domain Eukaryota; kingdom Metazoa; phylum Chordata; class Chondrichthyes; order Rajiformes; family Rajidae; genus Amblyraja; species Amblyraja radiata. The sequence goes on from NC_045959.1 coordinate 65,867,165, forward strand.
AAGAAGGATCCCGACCTGAAACTTCACCTATCCATGTTCTCCAGAGTTGCTGCCTGACCTGCTGAGTTACTCCAACACTTTGTCTTTTTTTTATTAACCAGCATCTACAGTTCTATTGTCATCCCGATGATATATTACTGATAGTAAGCCTCGTTATCACCTTCCCCTCAGCTAATAATGAACTATTCCCATCTGATTTGATGTCATTTTCTCACCCGACCCTTCCATATCTCTAGATTCCCTCTCCCCTTACTCCCAGTCTGAAGAAAGGTCTCGACCCAAAACGTCACCCATTCCTTCTCTCCAGAGAAGCTGTCTGTCCCGTTGAGTTACTCCAGCACATTGTGTCTATTTGCTGTTCCTTGTGTCTCCAGTGAAACTTAAGCCTGTCATAGCCAGTCTAGGGATACTATGAAAAGATCAGAGGTACCTTGCTGATTGTGGCAGCAGGGGCAGATGGAGGAGAGGATGTGTGCCAGTGTGCGGGCTGTGGACTCACACCCCCCTCCCCTCTGAGGCAATCTGGAGTTCTGGGGTCCATTGCTCGAGACACCACGGGCACACAGAGGCTGAGCGGCGGCTGCGGGAGGAGAGAGGATGACACATTCACGGGTCGAGGTGTTGACAGAGTAAGCCACTGGAGGCCCTGCAGTGGCCTGGGGGGACCAGGTAGATCGGGCTCCACTGGAGGCCCTGCAGAGGTTGAGCGCATGGATCGGATGCAGCCTCCAGGAGCACGGAGTGGTGGAGCAGCGGGGAGCAGAGGTGGAGAATACCAACAACATCACCAGACCAGTGCAAACCAGGCCCTGCAATGCTGCCCTATGCCACTGCAAGGGCTTTGGGCCTTCACGGCCAAAATAAGATTCTATACTTTTAAATCATGAAAATTGAAGGGCTCAAGCAGCAGAAACGTGGCAACTTTTTGTGCACTGCCTACTGTTCTTATACTATAATCGTTGCACATGTAGGATAGTGCCTATGTGTAGCATGATTTTACTGAATTGAATACCATACAAAGAATTTCACTGTATCTAGGCACTCATGACTATAAAGTATTATTGAACCATTGAACATGACTGAATTTAGGCATAGAGTAATACAGCGTGGAAACAGGCCTATCGGCTCAACTTGCCCACACTGACCAACACTGACTACATTTTGCCATGCTGTGCAAATTACCATTGTTTCCTGAGTGAGCACATTTTTCAATGTTAGACTTTAAATCCCTGCCTGGTGGAGTCCACCGCCCACCCTTCAAATCCACTGTTCCTCCAGCAATATGTGGTTGGCACAATGTGGATCTAGCCAGGATGAAAAATTACAGAAAATAAATGTACAAAATAGTAACGCAATTAACAAGAGACAGGAGCCTTCAATCCTTTCTTTCATACAATTAAAAGATATAGAATAATCCAGACTTTCAAAGCGTTACATAGTTTTATGCCGATAAAATGTAAAGGGGGTGTGCACAAAAACTACAGGTGGTCAAAATTCATCGTGAAAATTGACCTTGACAGCTGTGAGGGAGCTCCAGTGATTAAATTTCAAGCCTCTTGACTTGAAATTAGTTCTTGTGGAAGAACAAAGTGAGAACAAAACTAAACGTTAAAATACTGAAGTTTGCACTTTAACTGGGAATTGAATCAATGCATTAGTATTAGTCCCTGAGTGAACACAAACCTAATGCAGCCTCTGGCAGTCAATATCACATTATCAGAGGCAGTTCAGTTGCATTATCCATACAGGTCAAGTCTTAGTAATATATCCATGAAAATCAATTGGTCAGAGCTTAACCTAGGAGGCACATCACACCCTAACTGTCACAGCAGTCCATTCGCAAGAATTTTCCAGTGATCCATACAAAAGCACATCATTCATGTGCCCAGACTGGATGACACAATGATGTAGATTACACAAGCAAGCAAAAGTTGAATTGGTGCTAGTTTAGTTTGGAGATACAGTGCAGAAACAAGCCCGAGGGCCCACCAATTCTGCGCTGACCAGCGACTACCGCACACTAGCACTATCTTAGGGACAATATATCTATATAAGGCGATTGACGCCCTTTGAATACAACTATCCAGGATGATACAAGATACAAGATACAAGAGAGTTTATTGATCCCTGGGATGGCGGGACTGTCATATGAGGAAAGATTGAAAAGACTAGGCTCGTATTCACTGGAGTTTAGAAGGATGAGGGGGTTTTATAGAAACATATAAAATTATAAAAGGACTGGACAAGCTAGATGCAGGAAAAATGTTCCCAATGTTGGGTGAGCCCAGAACCAGGGGCCACAGTCTTAGAATAAAGGGGAGGTCATTTAAGTGAGGTGAGAAAAAACGTTTTCACCCAGAGAGTTGTAAATTTATGGAATTCCCTGCCACAGAAGGTAGTGGAGGCCAAGTCACTGGATGGATTTAAGACAGAGTTAGATAGAGCTCTAGGGGCTAGTGGCGTCAAGGGACATGGGGAGAAGGCAGGCACGGGTTATTGATAGGGGACGATCAGCCATGATCACAATGAATGGCGATGCTGGCTCGAAGGGCCGAATGGCCTCCTCCTGCACCTATTTTCTATGTTTCTATGTTTCTATGTATGGTCGTGAGAGGTCTCCTATGGTCGTGAGAGGTCCCCAAAGAGTCGTAGCGTCTTTCTGGTCGCCGGTGAATTTTCAACATGTTGAAAATTTCGGCTACCTATGACGTGTGCCGGCAGTCGCCTGTAAAGGTCACTTAAATGGACAGGCCCTTAACACTCTCGAGTGTAATTACCAATGGGAAATTACCACTGGCCTGACCAATGATCCATTCACATTTTGGAAAATGAATTAAATTAAATGCCTCTGTTATTCCTCACTTCCAACCAGACAGAATCTGCCTTTGATCTTTTAAGTACATCATCCCTTGCCATGCACCATTCCAACAATTTCTGGCTGATGACTCAGAAGATCAAGTAAAACATGTTGATGCCATTCTCTAAAGACTCTACTGTTTTGTAGCGTTTAACAGTATTTTAAATTAACCAAGCACTCAGACGTTGGCTGTCCTTTGTTGTTGATGCTAATTATTGTGGTTGTTGTCAGCTTTGCATAAAATAAAACCTTAATTCTAGATGCCCTAAACTTGTGTTTTCCATTACCTTACCATCTTTGGCATCTACGAAATTAACCACAAGCTTTTATTTTTACTTCCACAATATACTTCCTGAGACATAGTTAACTAATGTTAAACATGTTTTATCAGATAGACAATCCCTTTAAAAAGGTTCAGGATATATTTGTTATCATTTCAACATCTGTTCATTGCAATTCCTCATGATTTCCGTGAAAAAATTAACATGAACATCAGTTTGCACGAAAGTTGTCTCATAAATTAATGTTATTATGGAACAGAATTGCCTCTGGAAACGTTATTAGAAGTGCAATTGAACAGCTGTGCAGTTAATTTTATTTTAAACTGCTATGTTTTCCACCCTATGAATGGAAAACAACAAATAACAATGGTACATTATCGTGTGCAGGATTTTATCATGCTAAAACTATTTTTTATTTACAACCATATGGCATGAAACCTAATGCAGTTAATATCAATTGCGAAAAGTCCATTGTAATCGAGATTGTGACTTCCACTGAACAAAAGAGTAAAATACACGGGCAGCACAGTGTCGCAGCAGTAGAACTGCTGCCTTACACTGCCAGAGACACAGGTTCAATCCTGACTACGGGTGCTCTCCGTACGGAGTTTGGACGTTCTCCCGTGACCTGCATGGGTTTTCTCCGGGATCTCCAGTTTCCTCCCACACTCAAAAGGCGTACAAGTCGGTAGGTTAATTGGCTTGGTGTCATTGTAAATGATCCTAAGTGTGTGCAGGATAGTGTGAGGGTGCAGGGATTGCTGGTCGGCGCAGACTCGGTCGGCCAAAGGGTCTGACAACGCTGTGTCTCTAAACGAAAAAAACACAGAAACCTGCAGTATCTGAGCATTGACACTGACTCCTCTGATCTACCTACTAGCTCCTTTGATTACTCACCTTCCCACAAACATCCCACCACCCCTATCCCTCCAGCACACCTGGAAACCCAACATCTCCTTATGCTTTTGTGTAATATACTATTGCTTTATACAAATTTCTAGCTGTAATAGTTATTTTACAACAAACCTCCACACTCCCTTTGGAAAACATGGTGAATGCATAATTAGTAAAATAATGAATGCACACTTTGAACATCTCTGAACTCCTCCAGCTCAACAAGGCTCTGAGAGCTCTACACTTCTACAATTTTGAAGGTCACGGGGAGAATGTTACAAACTCCATACAGACAGCACCCATGGTCAGGATGGAACCCAGGTCTCTGGCAATGCAAGGCAACTCTACCGCCGCGCCACCACGCTGCCCTAGCACATAGATGGGACACTTTGGTCAGCAAGGTTGGGCTAAAGGGTCTGTTTCTGCGCTGCATTGAAATGACTTTCAATTCAAATGTCATTCTGCTATGACTTTCTGGCAAAGCTTTTGATCATCAGTCCTTATGTCTCTCTTTCAAGGCCAATGTGAAAAATTGTTAACGATTATGTTTTTTGATAGCTTGGGATATATTAATACCATAAAACGTGTGAAATAAAGTCATTATTCAAAAATATGGGAAATTAAGCCATTATTCAATCTTGAATGCAAACGATCCTACAATGTTCAGGAAGTTCTGTTTTCGTATGTCTATCATCAAAATTATCTATTTCATTATTTAATTGAATTTATTAATTATTATGGTTCGACAAATCAAAATGCAAAAAGGCCCAGGATTTAAAGAAAAAGGTTTTAGATGGCAGTGCCAGAGAATCTGAGCATATTTTTGAAAGACTTCAAACTTGAAGATTGAGAAGATTGGACGGCACAGTGGCATAGCAATAGAGATGATGCATTACAGTACCAGAGATCCTGACTACGGGTGCTGTCTGTACGGAGTTAGTACGTTCTCCCCGTGACCTGCGTGGGTTTTCTCTGAAATCTTTGGTTTCCTCCCATAGTCCAAAGATGTGCAGGTTTGTAGATTAATTGGCTTGGTTTAAATGTAAATTGTCCCTAGTGTGTGTAGGATAGTGTTAATGTGTGGGGATCGCTGGTCGGCTCGGTGGGCAAAAGGGCCTGTTTCAGCTCTATATCTTTAAACTAAACTGAACTAAAATTTAAAGAAAAATACTTATATGGCCATACATAATAAAAGGCAGTGCTAGAGAATCTGATTTTTTTTTTTCAGATTTCCAACCTGAAGAGTGAAAAGTAAAAGTCAGGCTCAATTATCTTACTAATAAGGGGCTTCATGTCACTTTAAATCTTCAATGCCAAGGCTATTTTAAGATTTTAAAATAAGAATTTATTACGTGAACCATAGGAACATATTACAGGCAACAAATGTGTAACTGCATTTTAAAGACTTTGAAATGTTGCTGAAATACTCTAGGTTCGCACATTTTGCCAAGGGTTTACGATTAGGTTTATTATTTCATGTGGTCAGGGGTACATTGAAAAGCTTTGTTTCGCATGTTATCCGATCAGATAATCTATACTATTACTAAAACTCTCATCTTGACCACTTCCGGTTTGCTTTTATTTTAAAATTTGCACAAAAACTGTACCCTTTATCACTAGGATTGTTTTGTCACCTTACTCACCATTCTCTCCTCCAAGTTTTGTTCCGATCGGTGGAATATTAGAAAAGTTATGAAGGTTTAAAAAATCATGCAATCAGCAGATTGGTTTTCTCGCTTGAAAGTCACCATTCCGGCCCTTAACGCCCCTTCCGGCACCCACTGGCGAATACAGCCCCGGAGGCGGGGCTGAGTCCTCAAGTGCTGATTGAGTCCGCAAGAGTGGAGTCGGGAAAGTCGCTGTGTGGAGTCGGGAAAGTCGCTGTGTGGAGTTGGGCAAGTCGCTGTGTGGAGTCGGGCAAGTCGCTGTGTGGAGTCGGGCAAGTCGCTGTGTGGTGTCGGAAAGTCGCTGTGTGGTGCCGCGGCGGGTGGCCGCTGAGTGGAGTCCCTCCCCCCACACCCCCCTCCCCCCACACACCCACACCTTCCTTTACTCCTCCCCCCCCATACCACCTCAACCCCCAACACCACTCCACCCCCCCCACCACACCATCCCACCCCACACCCACCCACCCCCAACACCCCCCACAATACCACCCCACCACCACCCACATCACCCCACCTCCCCCCCACACTACCCCACCAAACCACCACACACCACACCCACACCCACCACCACCACACACCAACACACACCAACCACCCACCCCCACCCCCCCCCACACACCACACCCCACACACACACCACCCCACCTCCCATGCCACCCCTGCCCCACCACCCCCTCCTCCCTCCCCCCCACGCCACCCCGTTCCCCCCCCATGCCCCCCCCGCCACCCCTCGCCACACGCCCCCCCCTCACTTTCCCCCCCACGCCACCCTCTCCCTCCCCCCATGCCCCCCCACCCCCCCCCCCCCATGCCACCCACTCCCTCCCGCCCCATGCCACCCCACAACATGGTGGAATATTGCATTGGGAAACCAGGCCTCCCGTGTAACTGGGACCCAACGGGTCCCACTTAGTCTAGTACTGTACATAAATACAATCAAGCCAAACATAAGTACAATAGGTAGAGGATAGGGGAAGATACAGATAAAAAAATCATTAAATATATTAAAATTTTGAACAGTTTTTGTTTGTTTGTGAACCTGCATGATTTGTCATTTACACGCAGAAGGTCGCAGTGCTTCTGTGAAATATTAAGGTCACTGTGCCAGATCTACTGTACCTTGTCAGAGGAGCAGCCAATATTTTGGCATTCCTAATGCTCCATATAGTTACCCTTGTACTCTTACTGAGGGTTTGCCAATCACAATGAATGGGAAATCAATTTGAATTCCAAATTTACATGGTTATATCTGGCTAAATCCAGGTTACATTGGAAGTATGTCACTGGGTGGTGCCACCGCAGTGGCTGCCTCGCCAACAGTATGAATGTCCCTTCTACTGTTTTTATTATTTTAAGTTTGTCTTAAAAGTTTGTTTAAATTTTTCTTGGTTTGTTTTATGTGGGGGGTGGGGGAGGGGGTCAGGGGAAACCTTTTACAGTCACTTACCTTGACGGAGATGCGATTTTTCTACGTATCGCATCTCCGCCCCCCTCTCCCCCCCTCCCCCCAGGCATAACAATGTGGAGTTGTGCCGCCTTTCCTGAAGATCTGCCCGGAGCTTCAAGCCGCGGGCGGGGCACGGACTTTAACATTGCGGAGCCTGCAATCATTAGCCGAGGATTGCCAGAGGAAGAGCTCTGACCACGGGGCCTGTGGACTTTAACACCGTGAAGCCTGCGGTCTCCGGCAAGAAGAGGCCGATTTGGGAGTTCCATGCCATGGAGTGTTCCAATCCTTCCCAACACCAGATTTTCCATCATCCCGACGCGAGGGCTTGAACTAGCAATGTTACAACATTTTGAGATTTAAAAAATCAAATCTGCAATTTATCCCATCAGATTAAGCATAAAAAGAAGTTTAATTTGACACCTAATTCACTTTCATATCTTCAGTATTAAAAAAGTTATGGCCATTTTCATACTCGGAAATTAGCAACGTTCCCTATTGCTTTTCCATTGATTTAACACAAAAGCTGAGCCAAAAGCCCATAACTTTCTTAAAAATCAACAGGTGAATGAAATTTTCAGTTATTAAATATTGAAGCATTCTGAAACAAATATAAAACATCTTACTTGGATGACCTGAAATTAAAGCATATAATTAGTTAATTACCTAATTGTAGTTAATTACAAAATTGACCGTTGTGACGGAAATAGGAATAAACACCTAGACTGCCTTGAAAATTCAAAAATGTGGTATTCTCAAGATCAAAACTTTAATATTATTGTATTATATGCTGTAAGTTCGTAAATAAATTATAATTTCTAGCAATAGACCAAGTCTTTTTGGAGAAGATCAGTTGCTAGCTGGTACATTGGCATATCATAATCAGTAGCATCATCATACTCCTCAGATTGTAACCAATAAGCAACTCTGTACATCTTGTTTTTCCTCAACTTTTCAATTTTGGAATTGTAAACTGCAAGTGTTTGCTCTTCAAACCACGCATGACATGCCTTTCTGCCCACTACTTTCCCATTAAGAATGTCCTGTAGATTCAATTTCTTAAGAAAAGGATCTTTTTTTTAAAAATAGCCTAAGTATCCAAATAACAAACTAATCCCATTCACACAAGAATTCACAATATAACATGATTTTTAAATCTCACAGTCATGAATTTATATGCCAAAAGGAAGGAATTTAATGTTTAATTCCCATAAATTAATCTAGAAACATCCACTCAATATAATTAAAATTATTATTTTTTTGCACAATACATGGGACTAAAACTGATATTTAGTATAAAAATATTGACTATGGATAGACAATAACACAAAATATAGATGATTTAGATGCTCTTATGACATGAGTGGGTTTTTCTGGAACACGATCGATTGGAACGTTGCATTTGCGGTGAATTTGAACCCCAAATCGGCAGGAAAAACACTGCCAGTTCGTATTGTGCCAAAATAACATTTTCGTAACGTAAAATTAGATTAAAGCCATCCCAAGAAGCAAGTTTATATGTAAAATAAAAAACGTACCCTTTGTTTTGTCCCGTTCATGCGATTCGTCATGTTGTAGGCATTGAGGGCGTAAGAAGTCGCTTTTTATTTTAATCTAATTATTAAATTGTCTCGCGATTAAAAAGAAAATCGGGAACGGAAGTCGGATCGATTATTCTTCAGCAGCTAGCAGCCTGAGGAAATCCGCCTCAGACAGGCGATCGAAAACTGGATTTTAATCCCGCCCCCCAACCCCCCTCAAAGGCGCCAAAGTTGCGCACACGGCCAGTGGCAGAACTGCAGAAGGTAAGTTTTGTAACATCGCTTCTTGAACATCGGACCATTGGCAGCGGCAAGTACGGAGGGTTCAACAGGCCCAAAGGGAGGAAGATGACTGAACTTTATTGTCTTCCATCACAGTGAGGAATGTTGATTCCACTGTGGAGGATGTTTATGTTAAATTTTATTTTATGTGGCTGTGTGTATTTTGTTCTTTTCACTTAGCATGGCTGTATAGTAACTATGCCTTAATTGCTGCATGTGACAATAAATGTGAACTTGAACTTGAAGTAAGCTTCCAAACGTTTCCCATCCTGTATGGCCATGCACAGCATCTGTACCATTTCCCATTAACAACTTTATCCTTCAGTAAATTTACTCCAGGACCTAGACCTAAAAAACATGATGAAAGGGTGACATTTCTCCATGTCAGGATGATATTTGACATGAAGAGGAATGTGTAGGTGTTCCCTGCTGTTCTTGCCTTTTCCTGTCCACGACTTTATTCTTCAACTATTCTTTACATGTAATTTTCATATGAGCCTAACCTAATAGTATTTGCAAAACCCTCAGCATAGACTGTGTAAAAGGCAAGGGTGGCAGGCATGTCTTCACACTGTGTTTTTGATTTTCTGTTTTTGGATTGAATTCTGTTTTTAATTTGTGTCTCTGTGATGTCTTTATTACTTGTTATATTCCGATTATATGTTTTTATTCCGATTACTATGTAAGGTGTCCTTGAGATGTCTGAAAGGCGCCCATTAAATAAAATTTATTATTATTATTATTAAGGGCACCATAGAGTTCCTCTCCATCATCCTGATATTGAAATACATCACCTTGACTGCCCTACCCATCAGCACAATAGGACTAAGGACCACAGCAGTTTGAGAAGATGGTTCTTTACTGCCTTCACAATGCAATCATTGCCTTTACAATGGGTGATAAATGCTAGTCTTGCGTCCAATGCCTACATCATAAATTAATTGAACGCCTCCTGTGTCTCTATCTTTCCAAATACCAAGCTGATATTATGCCCTTTAGCGCAGGAAGGAACTGTAGATGCTGCTTTACGCCGTAGATAGGCACAAAATGCTGCAGCGGGTCACGCAGCATCTCTGGGGAAAAGGAATAGGTGATGTTTTCAGGTCAAGTCCCTTCTGCAGACTTAGGCTCAGAGGAGAGGGAAACTAGGTGTATGCAAAGGCACAGAACAAATCAGAGCCAGCACCGATGGCCAAAAGACCAAATGTTGGCTGTGTAGGAGGTGATAATGAGGGGATGACATTTAGACAAGTATATGGATAGGATAGGATTTGAAGGATATGGGCCAAAAGCAGACAGGTGGGACTAGTGTAGATGGGGCATGTTGGTCAGCATGGTCAAGTTGGGCCGAGTTATGGTTTGAGTTTGGTGGGGCAGGAGCTGGCAGGAACAATGGGCCTGATAAAGCAGTCCTGCTTGTAGATTTGGGGAAAGAGATAGTAACGGAAATTGCAGGGTTATAAAACACTAGGGGAATTCTAGGAGTCTGAGGAAAGGAGATCGCCAGAGGCTAGAGGCAATGAGATCTGTAATTGTTTGGGAGATGGTATCTGGTGTTCGCCTGTGGGGTCATGGTCAATGGGCTGGCATGAGGAGGAATCTGACAGCTGGTGCCAGGTCCCAGGATGGTAGAGATCAGTCTGCCAGACTACAATGACACCTCCCTTGTCAGTGGATTGATGACAATATTGGGATTGTTACTGAGTGAATGGTCAGTTGCATATTTAGAATGGGTGAGATTGGAATGGGTAAGAGGAGTGGAGAAGATGAGACGGTCAATGTTGTGGTGCCAATTGGTGATAAAAATGGCGAGGGAGGATAGAAGGCCAGCAGGGGGAGTTGAGGAGGAGGAGTTGGAAACGGGTAAAGGGGCCATCAGTGGCGGTGGAGGTGGTCAAAGAAAAGTCAACATCATGGTGGGCTCGGAACTCATTGAAGTGTGGAGGGTCTCAACCAGAAACGTCACCTTCTTTCCAGAGATGCTGCCTGGCCTGCAGAGTTACTCCTGCATTTTGTGTCTATCTTCGGCGTAAACCAGTATCTGCAGTTCCTTCCCCTACACAATCTGAAGTGTGGACACAGGGATACAAAGGTGAGGCTTCTGCTGAGGACAGATCTTTCAACATTGGAGGAGAGGTCAAGGAGGGGGGGGGGGGGGGGGGGGGGGGGTGAAAACATGACAGGGGTTGGCTGGGTCAGAATGCTTCCCCAGTGGGACATATTCAGGCTGCTTACTTGGGCACTCAAAACAAGACTGAGCAAGTCATCTTTCCATGTTGAGCTATGGGACAGAGCTGATCAAAGCAGATCTGACTGAATTCCACCAACTGCTCTTCGTTTTCATTGTCTACCTCTGGATTCTTAAATGCTTCTTCAATTAAAACTGTCCCGTGCAAAGCTTTCAAAATTGATTATATCATAAAGTCATAAGAAAAGGTTGGGATGTTTCAATTTTTTCAGAATCACAAGAAGGAGAATCAAAGGTGATTTTACAAGTTCAATTGGAATACTATTCAAATCTGAACCACAAGAAGCCATCTAGAGGTTGTGGACATAGAGTCATGGACTCGTAGAGTCACACAGAATGATAACAAGCCCTTCAGTCCGACATGCCCATGCCAACCGAGATGCCCCACCTAAACTGGTACCACCTGTCCATGTTTGGCCCATATCCACCCAATCTTTCCTATCCGTGTACTTGTCAAAATGTTTTTTCAATGATGTTATAGAACATTTCAGTAGAGGGCGGCACAGTGGCGCAGCGGTAGAGTTGTTGTCTTGCTGCACTAGCAGCTCCCGAGACCCGGGTTCGATCCCGCCTACGGGTGCTGTCTGTACAGAGATTGTTTGTTCCTCGCGTGACCACGTGGGTTTTCCACACATCACCAAAGACATACAGGTTTGTAGGTTAATTGGCTGGCATAATTGTAAATTGTCCCTAGAATGTGTGTAGAAAAGTGTTAATGTGTGGGGATGGCTGGTCCGTGCAGACTTGATGGGCTGAAGGGCCTGTTTCCGTGCTGTATCTCTAAACTAAACTAAACTCACAACCAATCAATATATGAGTCCTCCCAGGAACTACATGCATAGACAGAATGAATTATACTCGAGGCAAAACTGAAATAATTTAGGAGTCTGGGATTGGGATTTTCTGATGAAGGATAAATTAGACCACTGGAATAACTTCTAACTTTTTGTACTTACTTTGTAATAATAAATTATGAATTTAAAAATTACTATTCAATACCTGTCCTTCCACCAATCATTTGTGAGCTGTCCTATATTCTGATTTTATTCCATCCATTAAAATTCTGTTTTAAGTCGTAACATTTCTATGTGATATTGATTAATTAAATTAGAGCAATAAAGGGGCTTATTAAAACAAGATATTGCCGCTGCTGCTCTCCTCTTTGTCTTTTTTATCCTTCTGCCTTCTTCCAGAGAACTCACACAGACTTCAGATAAGCAAGTGGAATTGCAATACCAGGGATGCTGAAAAGTTCGTTGAAAAGTTGTTGAAATGTCAAACCAGCAGCTACGAGATAAAAAATTCATTGAGTATCAATGCTTGCAATGGCAGCAAATTCCTCCCTGCCCCTCTTTAATATCAACCACCCTGCAACTATTTTTTTGTGCTTCTCTAATTCTGCCATTTGGTCATGTCCGAATTTAATCCTTTCACCACTGACAGGTGTACCATCAGCTGACAGGGCTCTAAGCTCTGGGACTACCCCTCAAAACCTCTCTGCCTTTCTATATTTCCTGTCTACTTTATGATGCTCCTTAGTATTTTTGATCATTTGTCTTAACCTGTTCACTGTGGGGTAGAAGATTGCAACCTTCACGTGGTCCGCCCTGTTTCGACTAATGCAATCAACTCGACGTGCACAAACGGAAGATCAAATAGAACAAGTTGTCCAACAACTTTAGGCTGTGCATGCCACACGAAAGAAGAAGAACCTGTTCACTGTGAAGATTTTTTTTTGCTTGTCTACTCTGACCCAAGTATACTCAGGGGCAGCACTGAGCAGGTTAATATGTCCTCCCGATGGTAAAACTTGCTTGATCATGTACCACTGAAGCGCCTTCAACCATTTGCTGTATTAATGGTTCTATATAAATACCAGTTGCTGCTCAGCACGAGAAAACTCAGGAAAAACAATTAGCATTGGCTCACAATACCTTTAAAACTTGTGTTCATTTATTTTCAAGACATCAACCTCTCTATCCTCTTTATTTTTATACTTGCTAAATCTTTGAAACAAATTTTCTTATGCCCCAGGAAGACACAAAATGCTGGAGTAACTCAGCAGGACTTCAGACTGAAGAAGAGTCTCAACCCGATACTCCAGCATTTTGTGTCTACCTTCGATTTAAACCAGCACCTGCTGTTCTTTCCTCCACCTCTTATGCCCCAAAATTGCTCCCGTGAACCTCTTCATTTTAAGACTTCTTTCAACCTTTTTCAATGAATTTGCATTTCCCCTTCTTTGTGTCGCCTTGCATGAAATATCATAAGATATTATTCTCAATTAAAATTGCTCCTATCTGTATGTGTTTATTGCATGGCAGTTTCACCTGCTGTTCATTTGATTCTGTACGTATAAACTTGTGATAAATAACCTATAATTTAGCTTTAAAATATAATCATTGTATTAACTTTCTATTAACTGAAAGATTATGACAATTTAATGGGCAATACTACTTCCAATGTAACCTAAATGATGAAATGGTTAATTGTTATTACTGAAGTACTCATTTGAAACATACTTGTAAATTTCAATTCAGAAAATTGTAGTTACAAGCGGTTTTTATGTAGTTAACATATGTAACAGTAGTTCAAGATTAGAAAATAATTTGCATGATTATTCTCAAAATAATGATTTCATTTCTACGATAGCTCATTTTAGACTTTAGAGATACAGCTTGGAAACAGGCCCTTCAGCCTACCGTGCCCACGCCGACCAGCGGTCACCCTGTTCACTAGCAGTATCCTACACACTAGGGACAATTTACAATTTAACCAAAGCCAATTAACCTACAAACCTAAATGTCTTTCTTCTTCCCACATCTCCAAAATGTGCGTGTGCGTGTGTGCGTGTGTGTGTGTGTCTGTGTGTGTGTATGTGTGTGTGTCTGTGTGTGTGTCTTAGTGTGTGTGTGTGTGTGTGTGTGTGTGTGTGTCTGTGTGTGTGTGTGTGTGTGTGTGTGTGTGTCTGTGTGTCTGTGTGTGTGTGTGTGTGTGTGTGTGTGTGTGTGTGTGTGTGTGTGTGGCTGTGTGTGTGTGTGTCTTTGTGTGTGTGTTAGTGTGTGTGTGTGTGTGTGTCTGTGTGTGTGTGTGTGTGTGTGTGTGTGTGTGTGCGTGTGTGTGTGTGTCTGTGAGTGTGTGTCTGTGTGTGTGTGTTAGTGTGTGTGTGTGTGTTAGTGTGTGTGTGTTTCTGTGTGTGTGTGTGTGTGTGTGTGTGTGTGTGTGTGTGTGTGTGTGTGTGTGTGTGTGTGTGTGTGTGTGTGTGTGTGTGTGTGTGTGTGTGTGCGTGTGTATGAATACATGTGTGAATATGGCCACCCAGAAGTAACCACATTTAAATTTCTGCACATATCACTGTTCTCCAATATTCCATTTCAGTTCTTTTCGTGATCTGAAAACAAGTTCAAATTTACATCCTTCTGTTTAACTGGATTGAGACCTTCACCAGAATATATAGCAGCAACTTTGGAAGTGAGGTCAAGTGCTTATGCTGAATGACTGATCACATCAAGCATGGTTGTAAAACCACTTCAACAGAAGCACTGGAGCTCAGAACTGACTCACATAACAGACAAAGTTGATTAATCTGCAACATCAAATAGTTTTAATCTTTGACCTTTCAAGGATAAGCAACAAAAAGAGCCATCGGTAGCACACAAAATGCTGGATGCCTCACACAGCTCAGGAGAAAATCATTGGATTAACTTTAAAAGGACACAAAGTTCTGAGTAACTCAGCAGGTCAGGCAGCATCTCTGGAGAATAGACAATAGACAATACAGGGCTTGAAATTAGAGGTTGCCCGGGTGCCAATGGTCACCTAAAATGCTGCCGGGCAACCTAAATGCAGAGTCATTTTGCCTGGCTTGTCACTGCAGATACTGATTTATACCAAAGATATATACAAAAAACTAGAGTAACTGAGCGGATCAGGGAGCATCTCTAGAGAAAAGGAACGTGATGTTTTGTGTCGGCGGCGGCTGTAGTGTGGGGCAAAGATATTAGGTGCGGGGTGACAGAGGGTCGGAGCGAATGACGGGCCCCGCACAGCGGTAGCGACAGCAACAGTGGATCCACCTCCTCCGCCCGCCCTGATAGCGGCCGCTGCGTGCCACTCTGCCAACAGCGATAACCGCTTTCAAAACAAACCCTCCCGCACGACGAGGCTGTGAGGAAGGAGAGAGGGACGAAGGAGGGAGGGAGGAACGAAGGAGGGAGGGAGGAAGGAGGGAGGGAGGGAGGAAGGAGGGAGGGAGGCAGGAGAGAGGGAGGAAGGAGGGAGGGAGGAAGGGGGAGGTCCCCTTCTGCCGACTGAAGCAAAGATCTTATATCACCTGCACCGCTCGGCCCCGCACCTTCCTGTTGGCTGGCGAAGGAGGGGAGGTGATGGCGAGGAGATCCCAAATGCCTCCCCTTTTGGTGGCGGCACTTGGCGGTGGACAGGGACGGCCAAGGCAGCCGGTGATGCCGGTGTTGTCCGAGGAGCGCTGACCTACCTTCCTCCTCATTCTGGGACCCCTCCTCTCTATCCCGCACTGATCCACATTCCCGCCTCTATTCAGTCCTCACTGACACCCCCTGTGCTCCCCTCCCCTTCTACCTCCCACTACCACCCCCCTCCCCCCCCCGCACCATCTTTTCATCCTGCACTGATCTCCCTATCCACCTCACATTGATTCCATCCTGTTCAAGAAGAATGGGGGGGATCAGTCTGAAGAAGGGTCTCGATTAGAAACGTTGCCTATTTCCTTCGCTCCATAGATGCTGACTCACCCGCTGAGTTTCTCCAGCATTTTTGTATCCCCCATTCATCCTGTACTGATCCCCCCGTCCATCCCATACTGATCCCCCCATTCAACCCCACCGATATCCCCCGCCAGTCCCCTCACACTTTTATCTACTCCAACCAACACGCACTAATTCCCCTGCCGCAATCCATCCATTCTGCACCGATTGCATTCACACCTCACCCCACCCCCAACCCTATTGTGCTGGAAATGTCTTCAGAGCGAGCATTGACTATGTTTGATAACGGAATGCAATCAAATGTGTTTTAATTCCCAATGTTATTATTTGTTTTAATCCATAATGATGGATTAATTAAACTGTGACCACGTGAAACATTAAAACCGCAATGTTCACTTATCACTGCTACTGCTGACACGTTATGGTCACTTTCAAGAGAGAGCTAGACAGGGCTCTTAAAGATAGCGGAGTCAGGGGATATGGGGAGAAGGCAGGAACGGGGTATTGATTGCGGATGATCAGCCATGATCACATTGAATGGCGGTGCTGGCTCGAAGGGCCGAATGGCCTACTCCTGCACTAATTGTCTATTGTTATTACAGAATTCATTTTAATGCAAAATCAATGCTCTTAATATGGAGTATCAGTACTGTAGTTATTTAATGAGCAACATTCACAACCATACATTGGATTTATCCAGGTTTTACTTCTACAGTCGGTCATAAACATCACAAATTTGGTTAGGAGATATTTCAGTTGAAATTTTAATATTAATTCTGAAGGGGGAATGATGGAAACAGCGTTTATCAATAATTTATTAAAAATCTGGTGCGTACCAACTGGGTATCTTCATTGCTGTTCACAACACATATATCTAATCTGAATATCCGGTAATGTGGTGTTTTGACACCTTTAAACATATTACCAAAAGAACATTTGCTGTAGTTATGTCCTTTGGCCATCTCTTGTCAGTTAGTGTAATGTTTAACCTGTCAGATGGATATGGTCAGTTTTAACGGTTTAAAGGCATTATCATAAAATGCCTTTAGAAATTTCCTTGCAATCTGTATATTTTGTTGTGGATAAATTATGTGGGAAGCGAGAGTGTTTCTGTACCAATACCAATAACGACCCATGCTATGGCCATGTCATGATAATTTTCAGTCCTTCAAACATGCTTGCATCAATCTGTAGTGTGCATGGTTAAGCATATATGTTACCATGGTCCAGGATTTATTGACACAGGTTGATCAAACGCTGAATAATCCAACCACATTTTTGTTTGGAAGTGAAAGGAAATAATAGAAATTGCATTCATTTCAATGTGTAAAAAGAGTTGAGATACTGTATTATAATTTTGTTGCATGTCATTGTGGTATATATCATGTCTTGATTGGTGAATATGTTTATTTTGTGACTTCATTTGAAGCAGAAATAATATGTGAATGCTTCATTGACCATAATTCCGACTGGTAACTACGCACTTTGTCCGAGCACATTATCGCACGCGTCATGCAAGCTGTCTTAAATGACCACCTAAACTGTCATTTGGCAACCTAAAAAGCTGCCTAGGTTGCCCGGCTGGCAACTGGGGAAAAAAGTTAAGTGAGAGCCCTGCAATAGGTGCAGGAGTACGTCATTCAGCCCTTCGAGCCAGCACCGCCATTCACTGTGATCATGGCTGATCATTCACAATCAGTACCCTATTCCTGCCTTCTCCCCATATCACTTGACTCCACTATCTTTAAGAGCCCTATCTAACTCTCTCTTGAAAGTGTCCAGAGAATTGGCTTCCATTGCCTTCTGAGCCAGAGAATTCCACAGATTTACAACTCTCTGGGTGAAAAAGTTTTTTCGCATCTCTGTTCTAAATGGCCTACCCCTTATTCTTAAACTGTGGCCCCTGGCTCTGGACTCACCCAGCATCGGGAACATGTTTCCTGCCTCTAGCGTGCCCAATCCCTTAATAATCTTATATGTTTCAATAAGATTCACTCTCATCCTTGTAAATTCCAGTATATACAAGCCCAGTCGTTCCATTCTTTCAACATATGACAGTCCCGCCATCCCAGGAAATAACCTCATGAATCTACACCCACAATAGCAGGAATGCCCTTCCTCAAATTTGGAGAGCACAACTGCACACAATACTCCAGGTGTGGTCTCACTAGGGCCCTGTACAAATGCAGAAGGACCTCTTTGCTCCTATACTCAACTCCTCTAGTTATGAACGTTAGCTTTCTTCACTGCTTGCTCTACCTGCAAGCTTACTTTCAGTGACTGATGAACAAGGACACCCATATCTTGTTGTACTTCCCCTTTTCCAAATTTGACACCATTCAGATAATAATCTGCCTTCCTGTTCTTGCCACCAAAGTCGATAACCTCACATTTATCCACTTTAAACTGCATCTACCCACTCACCCAACCTGTCCAAGTCACTCTGCATCCTCATAGCATCCTCCTCACGGATCACACTGCCACCCAGCTTTGTGTCATCTGCAAATTTGCTAAAGTTACTTGTAATCCCTTCATCTAAATCATTAATGTATATTGTAAATAGCTGTGGTCCCGGCACCGAGCCTTGCGGTACCCCACTAGTCACTGCCTGCCACTCTGAAAGGGACCTGTTAACCACTACTCTTTGTGTCCTGCCTGCCAACCAATTTTCTATCCATGTCAGTGCACGCCTACCCCCTAAAACCATGTGCTCTAATTTTGCCCACTAATCTCCTATATGGGGCCTTATCAAAGACTTTCTGAAAATCCAGGTACGCTACATCCACTGGCTCGCCATTGACCATTTTCCTAGTTACATTCTTAAAAAATTCCAGAAGATTAGTCAAGCATTATTTCCCCTTCGTAAATCCATGCTGACTCGGATCGATCCTGTTACTCCTATCCAAATGTGCCGCTATTTCATCTTTTAAGATTGACTCTTCCCCACCACCGATATCAGGCTAACTGGTCTATATTTTACCCGTTTTCTCTCTCCCATCTTTCTTAAAAAGTGAGATAACATTAGCTACCCTCCAATCCACACGAACTAATCCTGAATCTACAGAACATTGGAAAATTATCACCAATGCGTCCACGATTTCTAGAGCCACTTCCTTAAGTAACCTGGGATGTAGACCATCAGGCCCTGGGAATTCATCAGCCTTCAGTTCCATCAGTCTACCCAACACCATTTCCTGCCTAATGTAAATTTCCTTCAGTTCCTCCATCATCCTAGGTCCTTGGGCCACTAGTACACCTGGGAGATTGTTTTGTCTTCCTTAGTAAAGACAGATCCAAAGTACCTGTTCAACTCATCTGCCATTTCCTTGTTCCCCGTAATAAATTCACCTGTTTCTGTCTTCAAGGGTCTTAACTAATTTTTTTCCTCTTCCAGGGCTCTCATTTAACTTTTTTTCTTGGCAGCTTTTTAGGTTGCCAAGTGACAGTTTAGGTGGTCATTTAAGTCGGCTTGCATGACGCGTGCGATAATGTGCTCGGACGAAGTGCGTAGTTACCAGTCGGAATTATGCTCAATGAAGCGTTCACATAATATTTCTGCTTCAAATAGTTAACTAAACATATTCACCAATCAAGACATGATATATACCACAATGACATGCAGCAAAATTACAATACAGTATCTCAACTCTTTTTACACGTTGCAATGAATGCAATTTATATTATTTCTTTCCACTTTCAAACAAAAATGTGATTGGATTATTCAGCGTATGATCAACCTCGGTGAAACCAAGTGCAGGCTTGGCGATCGCTTCGCACAACTCCTCCGCTCAGTTCGCAATAACCAACCTGATCTCCCGGTGGCTCAGCACTTCAACTCCCCCTCCCATTCCGAATCCGAACTTCCTGTCCTGGGCCTCCTCCATGGCCAGAGTGAGGCCCACCGTAAATTGGAGGAGCAGCATCTCATATTTGGGTTGGGCAGTTTACACCCCAGCGGTATGGACATTGACTTCTCCAATTGTCCCTGCTTTCTCCTCTCCTTGCCAGCTCTCCCTCAGCCCACTGTCTCCGCATCTTCCTTTCTTCTTCCCACCCCCCACCCTCAAATCAGCCTGAAGAAGGGTCTCGACCCGAAACGTCGCCTATTTCCTTCGCTCCATAGATGCTGCCTCACCCGCTGAGTTTCTCCAGCATTTTTGTCTAACCATTCACACAAGTTCTGTTATCCCACTTTCCTCACCCACTCCCTACTCATTAGGGGCAATTTTACAGAGACAAGTTAACCTACAAAGCCAATGCGTCTTTGGGATGCAGTAGGAAACCCACACGCTTGCAGGGAGAATGTGCAAATTCAACACAGACAGTGCCCAAGGACAGGATCGAACACAGATCTCTGATGTGTGAGGCAGCAAGTCTACCAGCTGTGCCACTATATTTTGTTTTCCATCACACACAAAATTATACGTTGATAACTTTGGTTACTAAAAAAAAAAGAATCTCTAAGTGACGCTATGTACCCCTTTACAGCTACTGTATGTTTTAATTCAGTTGAAGACTATGGGGCAGTACATTGGCTATAAAGTTGCTGCCTAAAAGTGCCAGAGACCCAGAATTGATCGTGAATATGGATGCTGTCTGTATGGAATTTGCTCCTTTTCCATTTGATCGCATGGGTTTTTTCCGGTGCTCTTGTTTCCTTTGATATTCCAAACCTTTTTCAGACCCAACCTAAAACATAATATTTTCCTTGTCCAGATATTCTGTCTGACCCGATGAGTTACTCCAGCTTTTTGTGTCTATCTTCAGTTTCAACCAGCATCTGCAGTTCCTTCCTGCACACACGATACTATACGATAGAACTTTATTAATCCCAGGAGGGAAATTGTGTGTGTGTGTATATATATATTATACAAACATATAATGTGTGGGATAGAACTAGTGTTCGGGGTGGTCGGCGTGGACTCGGTGGGCCGAAGGGCCTGTTTCCACGCTGTATCTTTAAATTAAACTAAAAACACTAAAACCAGAGGAAATCTAAAGAAGGGTCTCTACCCAAAACGTCACCCAATTTCTTCTATCCAGAGATGCTGGCTGCTCCATGGAGTTCCCTCGCACAATTAAAGCATGGAATAGTCTTCACACTAGCATAGTTACCCAACCAGACGCAACTAAATTTAAGGTAGCTCTTTTTTCCCCAAGAACCCTTTTTTGCTTAAGTCCAAGTCAAGAGTCAAGAGGGTTTTATTGTCGTGTGTTCCAGATAGGACAATGAAATTCTTGCTTGCTGCAGCACAACAGAATATGTAAACATAATACAGAACAGTAGATAAAAGTTCAGTGTGTCTATATACCATAGACCATATATATACACAATAAATAAACAGATAAAGTGCAATAGGCTATTATTTTTCAGAGTTTGGAGTTTGGTGGTGGGGGGCTCACTCCAGTTGAAATTCCATTTGGAATATTTTTGAAGGACCAGGAAACCAAGAAGCTAGAGTTACTCCAGGGAGTTACTCCAGCTCCAGGAAGTGATTTGGCATTGGTTTTCAGCGGTCGCGGCGAGGCAGCATATGCGCACAACGCGAGGGCTTGAACTAGCAATGTTACAACATTTTGAGATTTAAAAAATCGAGTCTGCAATTTATCCCATCAGATTAAGCATAAAAAGAAGTTTAATTTGACACCTAATTCACTTTCATATCTTCAGTATTAAAAAAGTTATGGCCATTTTCATACTCGGAAAGTAGCAACATTCCCTATTGCTTTTCCATTGATTTCACACAAAAGCTGAGCCAAAAGCCCATAACTTTCTTAAAAATCAACAGGTGAATGGAATTTTCAGTTATTATATATTGAAGCATTCTGAAACAAATATAAAACATCTTACTTGATGACCTGAAATTAAAGCATATAATTAGTTAATGACCTAATTGTAGTTAATTACAAAATTGACCGTTGTGATGGAAACACCCAGACTGCCTTGAAAATTCAAAAATGTGATATTCTCAAGATCAGAACTTTAATATTATTGTATTATATGCTGTAAGTCCGTAACAAATAGGTAAATAAATTATAATTTCTAGCAATAGACCAAGTCTTTATGGAGAAGATCAGTTGCTAGCTGGTACATTGGCATATCATAATCAGTAGCATCATCATACTCCTCAGATTGTAACCAATAAGCAACTCTGTACATCTTGTTTTTCCTCAACTTTTCAATTTTGGAATTGTAAACTGCAAGTGTTTGCTCTTCAAACCACGCATGACATGCCTTTCTGCCCACTACTTTCCCATTAAGAATGTCCTGTAGATTCAATTTCTTAAGAAAAGGATCTTTTTTTTTAAAATAGCCTAAGTATCCAAATAACAAACTAATCCCATTCACACAAGAATTCACAATATAACATGATTTTTAAATCTCAGTCATGAATTTATATGCCAAAAGGAAGGAATGTTTAATTCCCATAAATGTTTAATTCCCATAAATTAATTAATCTAAATTAATCTAAAAACATCCACTCAATATAATTAAAATTATTATTTTTTTGCACAATACATGGGACTAAAACTGATATTTAGTATAAAAATATTGACTATGGATAGACAATAACACAAAATATAGATGATTTAGATGCTCTTATGACATGAGTGGGTTTTTCTGGAACACGATCGATTGGAACGTTGCATTTGCGGTGAATTTGAACCCCAAATCGGCAGGAAAAACACTGCCAGTTCGTATTGTGCCAAAATAACATTTTCGTAACGTAAAATTAGATTAAAACCATCCCAAGAAGCAAGTTTATATGTAAAATAAAAAACGTACCCTTTGTTTTGTCCCGTTCATGCGATTCGTCATGTTGTAGGCATTGAGGGCGTAAGAAGTCGCTTTTTATTTTAATCTAATTATTAAATTGTCTCGCGATTAAAAAGAAAATCGGGAACGGAAGTCGGATCGATTATTCTTCAGCAGCTAGCAGCCTGAGGAAATCCGCCTCAGACAGGCGGTCGAAAACTGGATTTTAATCCCGCCCCCCAACCCCCCTCAAAGGCGCCAAAGTTGCGCACACGGCCAGTGGCAGAACTGCAGAAGGTAAGTTTTGTAACATCGCTACTTGAACATCGGACCATTGGCAGCGGCAAGTACGGAGGGTTCAACAGGCCCAAAGGGAGGAAGATGACTGAACTTTATTGTCTTCCATCACAGTGAGGAATGTTGATTCCACTGTGGAGAATGTTTATGTTAAATTTTATTTTATGTGGCTGTGTGTATTTTGTTCTTTTCACTTAGCATGGCTGTATGGTAACTATGCCTTCATTGCTGCATGTGACAATAAATGTGAACTTGAAGTAAGCTTCCAAACGTTTCCCATCCTGTATGGCCATGCACAGCATCTGTACCATTTCCCATTAACAACTTTATCCTTCAGTTAATTTACTCCAGGACCTAGACCTAAAAAACATGATGAAAGGGTGACATTTCTCCGTCAGGATGATATTTGACATGAAGAGGAATGTGTAGGTGTTCCCTGCTGTTCTTGCCTTTTCCTGTCCACGACTTTATTCTTCAACTATTCTTTACATGTAATTTTCATATGAGCCTAACCTAATAGTACTTGCAAAACCCTCAGCATAGACTGTGTAAAAGGCAAGGGTGGCAGGCATGTCTTCACACTGTGTTTTTGATTTTCTGTTTTTGGATTGAATTCTGTTTTTAATTTGTGTCTCTGTGATGTCTTTATTACTTGTTATATTCCGATTATACGTTTTTATTCCGATTACTATGTAAGGTGTCCTTGAGATGTCTGAAAGGCGCCCATTAAATAAAATTTATTATTATTATTATTAAGGGCACCATAGAGTTCCTCTCCATCATCCTGATATTGAAATACATCACCTTGACTGCCCTACCCATCAGCACAATAGGACTAAGGACCACAGCAGTTTGAGAAGATGGTTCTTTACTGCCTTCACAATGCAATCATTGCCTTTACAATGGGTGATAAATGCTAGTCTTGCGTCCAATGCCTACATCATAAATTAATTGAACGTCTCCTGCGTCTCTATCTTTCCAAATACCAAGCTGATATTATGCCCTTTAGCGCAGGAAGGAACTGTAGATGCTGCTTTACGCCGTAGATAGGCACAAAATGCTGCAGCGGGTCACGCAGCATCTCTGGGGAAAAGGAATAGGTGATGTTTTCAGGTCAAGTCCCTTCTGCAGACTTAGGGTCAGAGGAGAGGGAAACTAGGTGTATGCAAAGGTACAGAACAAATCAGAGCCAGCACCGATGGCCAAAAGACCAAATGTTGGCTGTGTAGGAGGTGATAATGAGGGGATGACATTTAGACAAGTATATGGATGGGATAGGATTTGAAGGATATGGGCCAAAAGCAGACAGGTGGGACTAGTGTAGATGGGGCATGTTGGTCAGCATGGTCAAGTTGGGCCGAGTTATGGTTTGAGTTTGGTGGGGCAGGAGCTGGCAGGAACAATGGGCCTGATAAAGCAGTCCTGCTTGTAGATTTGGGGAAAGAGATAGTAACGGAAATTGCAGGGTTATAAAACACTAGGGGAATTCTAGGAGTCTGAGGAAAGGAGATCGCCAGAGGCTAGAGGCAATGAGATCTGTAATTGTTTTGGAGATGGTATCTGGTGTTCGCCTGTGGGGTCATGGTCAATGGGCTGGCATGAGGAAGAATCTGACAGCTGGTGCCAGGTCCCAGGATGGTAGAGATCAGTCTGCCAGACTACAATGACACCTCCCTTGTCAGTGGATTGATGACAATATTGGGATTGTTACTGAGTGAATGGTCAGTTGCATATTTAGAATGGGTGAGATTGGAATGGGTAAGAGGAGTGGAGAAGATGAGACGGTCAATGTTGTGGTGCCAATTGGTGATAAAAATGGCGAGGGAGGATAGAAGGCCAGCAGGGGGAGTTGAGGAGGAGGAGTTGGAAACGGGTAAAGGGGCCATCAGTGGCGGCGGAGGTGGTCAAAGAAAAGTCAACATCATGGTGGGCTCGGAACTCATTGAAGTGTGGAGGGTCTCAACCAGAAACGTCACCTTCTTTCCAGACATGCTGCCTGGCCTGCAGAGTTACTCCTGCATTTTGTGTCTATCTTCGGTGTAAACCAGCATCTGCAGTTCCTTCCCTACACAATCTGAAGTGTGGACACAGGGATACAAAGATGAGGCTTCTGCTGAGGACAGATCTTTCAACATTGGAGGAGAGGTCAGGGGGGGGGGGGGGGGTGAAAACATGACAGGGGTTGGCTGGGTCAGAATGCTTCCCCAGTGGGACATATTCAGGCTGCTTACTTGGGCACTCAAAACAAGACTGAGCAAGTCATCTTTCCATGTTGAGCTATGGGACAGAGCTGATCAAAGCAGATCTGACTGAATTCCACCAACTGCTCTTCGTTTTCATTGTCTACTTCTGGATTCTTAAATGCTTCTTCAATTAAAACTGTCCCGTGCAAAGCTTTCAAAATTGATTATATCATAAAGTCATAAGAAAAGGTTGGGATGTTTCAATTTTTTCAGAATCACAAGAAGGAGAATTTTGTGTGAAGAAGGGTTTCGGCCCAAACCGTCGTCTATTTCCTTCGCTCCATAGATGCCGCTGCACCCGCTGAATTTCTCCAGCAATTTTGTGTACCAAGGAGAATCAAAGATGATTTTACAAGTTCAATTGGAATACTATTCAAATCTGAACCACAAGAAGCGATCTAGAGGTTGTGGACATAGAGTCATGGACTCGTAGAGTCACACAGAATGATAACAAGCCCTTCAGTCCGACATGCCCATGCCAACCGAGATGCCCCACCTAAACTGGTACCACCTGTCCATGTTTGGCCCATATCCACCCAATCTTTCCTATCCGTGTACTTGTCAAAATGTTTTTTCAATTATGTTATAGAACATTTCAGTAGAGGGCGGCACAGTGGCGCAGCGGTAGAGTTGTTGTCTTGCTGCACTAGCAGCTCCCGAGACCCGGGTTCGATCCCGCCTACGGGTGCTGTCTGTACAGAGATTGTTTGTTCCTCGCGTGACCACGTGGGTTTTCCACACATCTCCAAAGACATACAGGTTTGTAGGTTAATTGGCTGGCATAATTGTAAATTGTCCCTAGAATGTGTGTAGAAAAGTGTTAATGTGTGGGGATGGCTGGTCCGTGCAGACTTGATGGGCTGAAGGGCCTGTTTCCGTGCTGTATCTCTAAACTAAACTAAACTCACAACCAATCAATATATGAGTCCTCCCAGGAACTACATGCATAGGCAGAATGAATTATACTCGAGGCAAAACTGAAATAATTTAGGAGTCTGGGATTGGGATTTTCTGATGAAGGATAAATTAGACCACTGGAATAACTTCTAACTTTTTGTACTTACTTTGTAATAATAAATTATGAATTTAAAAATTACTATTCAATACCTGTCCTTCCACCAATCATTTGTGAGCTGTCCTATATTCTGATTTTATTCCATCCATTAAAATTCTGTTTTAAGTCGTAACATTTTTATGTGATATTGATTAATTAAATTAGAGCAATAAAGGGGCTTATTAAAACAAGATATTGCCGCTGCTGCTCTCCTCTTTGTCTTTTTTATCCTTCTGCCTTCTTCCAGAGAACTCACACAGACTTCAGATAAGCAAGTGGAATTGCAATACCAGGGATGCTGAAAAGTTTGTTGAAAAGTTGTTGAAATGTCAAACCAGCAGCTACGAGATAAAAAATTCATTGAGTATCAATGCTTGCAATGGCAGCAAATTCCTCCCTGCCCCTCTTTAATCTCAACCACCCTGCAACTATTTTTTTGTGCTTCTCTAATTCTGCCATTTGGTCATGTCCGAATTTAATCCTTTCACCACTGACAGGTGTACCATCAGCTGCCAGGGCTCTAAGCTCTGGGACTACCCCTCAAAACCTCTCTGCCTTTCTATATTTCCTGTCTACTTTATGATGCTCCTTAGTATTTTTGATCATTTGCCTTAACCTGTTCACTGTGGGGTAGAAGATTGCAACCTTCACGTGGTCCGCCCTGTTTCGACTAATGCAATCAACTCGACGTGCACAAACGGAAGATCAAATAGAACAAGTTGTCCAACAACTTTAGGCTGTGCATGCCACACGAAAGAAGAAGAACCTGTTCACTGTGAAGATTTTTTTTTGCTTGTCTACTCTGACCCAAGTATACTCAGGGGCAGCACTGAGCAGGTTAATATGTCCTCCCGATGGTAAAACTTGCTTGATCATGTACCACTGAAGCGCCTTCAACCATTTGCTGTATTAATGGTTCTATATAAATACCAGTTGCTGCTCAGCACGAGAAAACTCAGGAAAAACAATTAGCATTGGCTCACAATACCCTTAAAACTTGTGTTCATTTATTTTCAAGACATCAACCTCTCTATCCTCTTTATTTTTATGCTTGCTAAATCTTTGAAACAAATTTTCTTATGCCCCAGGAAGACACAAAATGCTGGAGTAACTCAGCAGGACTTCAGACTGAAGAAGAGTCTCGACCCGAAACTCCAGCATTTTGTGTCTACCTTCGATTTAAACCAGCACCTGCTGTTCTTTCCTCCACCTCTTATGCCCCAAAATTGCTCCCGTGAACCTCTTCATTTTAAGACTTCTTTCAACCTTTTTCAATGAATTTGCATTTCCCCTTCTTTGTGTCGCCTTGCATGAAATATCATAAGATATTATTCTCAATTAAAATTGCTCCTATCTGTATGTGTTTATTGCATGGCAGTTTCACCTGCTGTTCATTTGATTCTGTACGTATAAACTTGTGATAAATAACCTATAATTTAGCTTTAAAATATAATCATTGTATTAACTTTCTATTAACTGAAAGATTATGACAATTTAATGGGCAATACTACTTCCAATGTAACCTAAATGATGAAATGGTTAATTGTTATTACTGAAGTACTCATTTGAAACATACTTGTAAATTTCAATTCAGAAAATTGTAGTTACAAGCGGTTTTTATGTAGTTAACATATGTAACAGTAGTTCAAGATTAGAAAATAATTTGCATGATTATTCTCAAAATAATGATTTCATTTCTACGATAGCTCATTTTAGACTTTAGAGATACAGCTTGGAAACAGGCCCTTCAGCCTACCGTGCCCACGCCGACCAGCGGTCACCCTGTTCACTAGCAGTATCCTACACACTAGGGACAATTTACAATTTAACCAAAGCCAATTAACCTACAAACCTAAATGTCTTTCTTCTTCCCACATCTCCAAAATGTGCGTGTGCGTGTGTGCGTGTGTCTGTGTGTGTGTATGTGTGTGTGTGTGTGTGTGTGTATTAGTGTGTGTGTGTTTGTGTATTAGTGTATGTGTGTGTGTGTGTTTGTGGGTGTGTGTGTGTGTGTGTGTGTCTGTGTGTCTGTGTGTGTTAGTGTGTGTGTGTGTGTGTGTGTGTGTGTGTGGCTGTGTGTGTGTGTGTGTCTTTGTGTGTGTGTTAGTGTGTGTGTGTGTGTGTGTCTGTGTGTGTGTGTGTGTGTGTGTGTGTGTGTGCGTGTGTGCGTGTGTGTGTGTGTCTGTGTGTGTGTGTCTGTGTGTGTGTGTTAGTGTGTGTGTGTGTGTTAGTGTGTGTGTTTCTGTGTGTGTGTGTGTGTGTGTGTGTGTGTGTGTGTGTGTGTGTGTGTGTGTGTGTGTGTGTGTGTGTGTGTGCGTGTGTGTGAATACATGTGTGAATATGGCCACCCAGAAGTAACCACATTTAAATTTCTGCACATATCACTGTTCTCCAATATTCCATTTCAGTTCTTTTCGTGATCTGAAAACAAGTTCAAATTTACATCCTTCTGTTTAACTGGATTGAGACCTTCACCAGAATATATAGCAGCAACTTTGGAAGTGAGGTCAAGTGCTTACGCTGAATGACTGATCACATCAAGCATGGTTGTAAAACCACTTCAACAGAAGCACTGGAGCTCAGAACTGACTCACATAACAGACAAAGTTGATTAATCTGCAACATCAAATAGTTTTAATCTTTGACCTTTCAAGGATAAGCAACAAAAAGAGCCATCGGTAGCACACAAAATGCTGGATGCCTCACACAGCTCAGGAGAAAATCATTGGATTAACTTTAAAAGGACACAAAGTTCTGAGTAACTCAGCAGGTCAGGCAGCATCTCTGGAGAATAGACAATAGACAATACAGGGCTTGAAATTAGAGGTTGCCCGGGTGCCAATGGTCACCTAAAATGCTGCCGGGCAACCTAAATGCAGAGTCATTTTGCCTGGCTTGTCACTGCAGATACTGATTTATACCAAAGATATATACAAAAAACTAGAGTAACTGAGCGGATCAGGGAGCATCTCTAGAGAAAAGGAACGTGATGTTTTGTGTCGGCGGCGGCTGTAGTGTGGGGCAAAGATATTAGGTGCGGGGTGACAGAGGGTCGGAGCGAATGACGGGCCCCGCACAGCGGTAGCGACAGCAACAGTGGATCCACCTCCTCCGCCCGCCCTGATAGCGGCCGCTGCGTGCCACTCTGCCAACAGCGATAACCGCTTTCAAAACAAACCCTCCCGCACGATGAGGCTGTGAGGAAGGAGAGAGGGACGAAGGAGGGAGGGAGGAACGAAGGAGGGAGGGAGGAAGGAGGGAGGGAGGGAGGAAGGAGGGAGGGAGGCAGGAGAGAGGGAGGAAGGAGGGAGGGAGGAAGGGGGAGGTTCCCTTCTGCCGACTGAAGCAAAGATCTTATATCACCTGCACCGCTCGGCCCCGCACCTTCCTGTTGGCTGGCGAAGGAGGGGAGGTGATGGCGAGGAGATCCCAAATGCCTCCCCTTTTGGTGGCGGCACTTGGCGGTGGACAGGGACGGCCAAGGCAGCCGGTGATGCCGGTGTTGTCCGAGGAGCGCTGACCTACCTTCCTCCTCATTCTGGGACCCCTCCTCTCTATCCCGCACTGATCCACATTCCCGCCTCTATTCAGTCCTCACTGACACCCCCTGTGCTCCCCTCCCCTTCTACCTCCCACTACCACCCCCCTCCCCCCCCCCGCACCATCTTTTCATCCTGCACTGATCTCCCTATCCACCTCACATTGATTCCATCCTGTTCAAGAAGAATGGGGGGGATCAGTCTGAAGAAGGGTCTCGATTAGAAACGTTGCCTATTTCCTTCGCTCCATAGATGCTGACTCACCCGCTGAGTTTCTCCAGCATTTTTGTATCCCCCATTCATCCTGTACTGATCCCCCCGTCCATCCCATACTGATCCCCCCATTCAACCCCACCGATATCCCCCGCCAGTCCCCTCACACTTTTATCTACTCCAACCAACACGCACTAATTCCCCTGCCGCAATCCATCCATTCTGCACCGATTGCATTCACACCTCACCCCACCCCCAACCCTATTGTGCTGGAAATGTCTTCAGAGCGAGCATTGACTATGTTTGATAACGGAATGCAATCAAATGTGTTTTAATTCCCAATGTTATTATTTGTTTTAATCCATAATGATGGATTAATTAAACTGTGACCACGTGAAACATTAAAACCGCAATGTTCACTTATCACTGCTACTGCTGACACATTATGGTCACTTTCAAGAGAGAGCTAGACAGGGCTCTTAAAGATAGCGGAGTCAGGGGATATGGGGAGAAGGCAGGAAAGGGGTATTGATTGCGGATGATCAGCCATGATCACATTGAATGGCGGTGCTGGCTCGAAGGGCCGAATGGCCTACTCCTGCACTTATTGTCTATTGTTATTACAGAATTCATTTTAATGCAAAATCAATGCTCTTAATATGGAGTATCAGTACTGTAGTTATTTAATGAGCAACATTCACAACCATACATTGGATTTATCCAGGTTTTACTTCTACAGTCGGTCATAAACATCACAAATTTGGTTAGGAGATATTTCAGTTGAAATTTTAATATTAATTCTGAAGGGGGAATGATGGAAACAGCGTTTATCAATAATTTATTAAAAATCTGGTGCGTACCAACTGGGTATCTTCATTGCTGTTCACAACACATATATCTAATCTGAATATCCGGTAATGTGGTGTTTTGACACCTTTAAACATATTACCAAAAGAACATTTGCTGTAGTTATGTCCTTTGGCCATCTCTTGTCAGTTAGTGTAATGTTTAACCTGTCAGATGGATATGGTCGGTTTTAACGGTTTAAAGGCATTATCATAAAATGCCTTTAGAAATTTCCTTGCAATCTGTATATTTTGTTGTGGATAAATTATGTGGGAAGCGAGAGTGTTTCTGTACCAATACCAATAACGACCCATGCTATGGCCATGTCATGATAATTTTCAGTCCTTCAAACATGCTTGCATCAATCTGTAGTGTGCATGGTTAAGCATATATGTTACCATGGTCCAGGATTTATTGACACAGGTTGATCAAATGCTGAATAATCCAACCACATTTTTGTTTGGAAGTGAAAGGAAATAATAGAAATTGCATTCATTTCAATGTGTAAAAAGAGTTGAGATACTGTATTATAATTTTGTTGCATGTCATTGTGGTATATATCATGTCTTGATTGGTGAATATGTTTATTTTGTGACTTCATTTGAAGCAGAAATAATATGTGAATGCTTCATTGACCATAATTCCGACTGGTAACTACGCACTTTGTCCGAGCACATTATCGCACGCGTCATGCAAGCTGTCTTAAATGACCACCTAAACTGTCATTTGGCAACCTAAAAAGCTGCCTAGGTTGCCCGGCTGGCAACTGGGGAAAAAAGTTAAGTGAGAGCCCTGCAATAGGTGCAGGAGTACGTCATTCAGCCCTTCGAGCCAGCACCGCCATTCACTGTGATCATGGCTGATCATTCACAATCAGTACCCTATTCCTGCCTTCTCCCCATATCACTTGACTCCACTATCTTTAAGAGCCCTATCTAACTCTCTCTTGAAAGTGTCCAGAGAATTGGCTTCCATTGCCTTCTGAGCCAGAGAATTCCACAGATTTACAACTCTCTGGGTGAAAAAGTTTTTTCGCATCTCTGTTCTAAATGGCCTACCCCTTATTCTTAAACTGTGGCCCCTGGCTCTGGACTCACCCAGCATCGGGAACATGTTTCCTGCCTCTAGCGTGCCCAATCCCTTAATAATCTTATATGTTTCAATAAGATTCACTCTCATCCTTGTAAATTCCAGTATATACAAGCCCAGTCGTTCCATTCTTTCAACATATGACAGTCCCGCCATCCCAGGAAATAACCTCATGAATCTACACCCACAATAGCAGGAATGCCCTTCCTCAAATTTGGAGAGCACAACTGCACACAATACTCCAGGTGTGGTCTCACTAGGGCCCTGTACAAATGCAGAAGGACCTCTTTGCTCCTATACTCAACTCCTCTAGTTATGAACGTTAGCTTTCTTCACTGCTTGCTCTACCTGCAAGCTTACTTTCAGTGACTGATGAACAAGGACACCCATATCTTGTTGTACTTCCCCTTTTCCAAATTTGACACCATTCAGATAATAATCTGCCTTCCTGTTCTTGCCACCAAAGTCGATAACCTCACATTTATCCACTTTAAACTGCATCTACCCACTCACCCAACCTGTCCAAGTCACTCTGCATCCTCATAGCATCCTCCTCACGGATCACACTGCCACCCAGCTTTGTGTCATCTGCAAATTTGCTAAAGTTACTTGTAATCCCTTCATCTAAATCATTAATGTATATTGTAAATAGCTGTGGTCCCGGCACCGAGCCTTGCGGTACCCCACTAGTCACTGCCTGCCACTCTGAAAGGGACCTGTTAACCACTACTCTTTGTGTCCTGCCTGCCAACCAATTTTCTATCCATGTCAGTGCACGCCTACCCCCTAAAACCATGTGCTCTAATTTTGCCCACTAATCTCCTATATGGGGCCTTATCAAAGACTTTCTGAAAATCCAGGTACGCTACATCCACTGGCTCGCCATTGACCATTTTCCTAGTTACATTCTTAAAAAATTCCAGAAGATTAGCCAAGCATTATTTCCCCTTCGTAAATCCATGCTGACTCGGATCGATCCTGTTACTCCTATCCAAATGTGCCGCTATTTCATCTTTTAAGATTGACTCTTCCCCACCACCGATATCAGGCTAACTGGTCTATATTTTACCCGTTTTCTCTCTCCCATCTTTCTTAAAAAGTGAGATAACATTAGCTACCCTCCAATCCACACGAACTAATCCTGAATCTACAGAACATTGGAAAATTATCACCAATGCGTCCACGATTTCTAGAGCCACTTCCTTAAGTAACCTGGGATGTAGACCATCAGGCCCTGGGAATTCATCAGCCTTCAGTTCCATCAGTCTACCCAACACCATTTCCTGCCTAATGTAAATTTCCTTCAGTTCCTCCATCATCCTAGGTCCTTGGGCCACTAGTACACCTGGGAGATTGTTTTGTCTTCCTTAGTAAAGACAGATCCAAAGTACCTGTTCAACTCATCTGCCATTTCCTTGTTCCCCGTAATAAATTCACCTGTTTCTGTCTTCAAGGGTCTTAACTAATTTTTTTCCTCTTCCAGGGCTCTCATTTAACTTTTTTTCTTGGCAGCTTTTTAGGTTGCCAAGTGACAGTTTAGGTGGTCATTTAAGTCGGCTTGCATGACGCGTGCGATAATGTGCTCGGACGAAGTGCGTAGTTACCAGTCGGAATTATGCTCAATGAAGCATTCACATAATATTTCTGCTTCAAATAGTTAACTAAACATATTCACCAATCAAGACATGATATATACCACAATGACATGCAGCAAAATTACAATACAGTATCTCAACTCTTTTTACACGTTGCAATGAATGCAATTTATATTATTTCTTTCCACTTTCAAACAAAAATGTGATTGGATTATTCAGCGTATGATCAACCTCGGTGAAACCAAGTGCAGGCTTGGCGATCGCTTCGCACAACTCCTCCGCTCAGTTCGCAATAACCAACCTGATCTCCCGGTGGCTCAGCACTTCAACTCCCCCTCCCATTCCGAATCCGAACTTCCTGTCCTGGGCCTCCTCCATGGCCAGAGTGAGGCCCACCGTAAATTGGAGGAGCAGCATCTCATATTTGGGTTGGGCAGTTTACACCCCAGCGGTATGGACAAGTTCAAGTTCAAGTTCAAGTTAGTTTATTGTCATTGGACATTGACTTCTCCAATTGTCCCTGCTTTCTCCTCTCCTTGCCAGCTCTCCCTCAGCCCACTGTCTCCGCATCTTCCTTTCTTCTTCCCACCCCCCACCCTCAAATCAGCCTGAAGAAGGGTCTCGACCCGAAACGTCGCCTATTTCCTTCGCTCCATAGATGCTGCCTCACCCGCTGAGTTTCTCCAGCATTTTTGTCTAACCATTCACACAAGTTCTGTTATCCCACTTTCCTCACCCACTCCCTACTCATTAGGGGCAATTTTACAGAGACAAGTTAACCTACAAAGCCAATGCGTCTTTGGGATGCAGTAGGAAACCCACACGCTTGCAGGGAGAATGTGCAAATTCAACACAGACAGTGCCCAAGGACAGGATCGAACACAGATCTCTGACGTGTGAGGCAGCAAGTCTACCGGCTGTGCCACTATATTTTGTTTTCCATCACACACAAAATTATACGTTGATAACTTTGGTTACTAAAAAAAAAAGAATCTCTAAGTGACGCTATGTACCCCTTTACAGCTACTGTATGTTTTAATTCAGTTGAAGACTATGGGGCAGTACATTGGCTATAAAGTTGCTGCCTAAAAGTGCCAGAGACCCAGAATTGATCGTGAATATGGATGCTGTCTGTATGGAATTTGCTCCTTTTCCATTTGATCGCATGGGTTTTTTCCGGTGCTCTTGTTTCCTTTGATATTCCAAACCTTTTTCAGACCCAACCTAAAACATAATATTTTCCTTGTCCAGATATTCTGTCTGACCCGATGAGTTACTCCAGCTTTTTGTGTCTATCTTCAGTTTCAACCAGCATCTGCAGTTCCTTCCTGCACACACGATACTATACGATAGAACTTTATTAATCCCAGGAGGGAAATTGTGTGTGTGTGTATATATATATTATACAAACATATAATGTGTGGGATAGAACTAGTGTTCGGGGTGGTCGGCGTGGACTCGGTGGGCCGAAGGGCCTGTTTCCACGCTGTATCTTTAAATTAAACTAAAAACACTAAAACCAGAGGAAATCTAAAGAAGGGTCTCTACCCAAAACGTCACCCAATTTCTTCTATCCAGAGATGCTGGCTGCTCCATGGAGTTCCCTCGCACAATTAAAGCATGGAATAGTCTTCACCCTAGCATAGTTACCCAACCAGACGCAACTAAATTTAAGGTAGCTCTTTTTTCCCCAAGAACCCTTTTTTGCTTAAGTCCAAGTCAAGAGTCAAGAGGGTTTTATTGTCGTGTGTTCCAGATAGGACAATGAAATTCTTGCTTGCTGCAGCACAACAGAATATGTAAACATAATACAGAACAGTAGATAAAAGTTCAGTGTGTCTATATACCATAGACCATATATATACACAATAAATAAACAGATAAAGTGCAATAGGCTATTATTTTTCAGAGTTTGGAGTTTGGTGGTGGGGGGCTCACTCCAGTTGAAATTCCATTTGGAATATTTTTGAAGGACCAGGAAACCAAGAAGCTAGAGTTACTCCAGGGAGTTACTCCAGCTCCAGGAAGTGATTTGGCATTGGTTTTCAGCGGTCGCGGCGAGGCAGCATATGCGCACAACCATGGACGATGATGCGCTGTCCGTGGTTGTGCGCATGTGCAGGGGGAGAATGTGCAGGCCGTGGCAGTGTAAGGCGGCCGGCCGTGCCGGCGGATGAGGAGCGAGCGAAGAGCGGAGACCCGGACACGGATACGGATGGTGGGCGGAGACGGAGAGTGACAGAGAGATAGAGAGGGTGGCCCACTCAGAGTTGAACGATAGGTGTCCCGGGTCCCAGGCAAAATGGCACGGATTTTAGGTTGCCCGGCGGAACTTTAGGTCGCCATTGGCACCCGGGCAACCATTAATTTCGAGCCCTGTCTTCACATACCTAAAGAAGCTTTTACTATCCTCCTTTATATTCTTGGCCAGCTTACCTTCATACCTCATCTTTTCTCCCCGTATTGCCTTTTTAGTTTTTTT
Organism: Amblyraja radiata; assembly: GCF_010909765.2. Lineage (NCBI taxonomy): Eukaryota > Metazoa > Chordata > Chondrichthyes > Rajiformes > Rajidae > Amblyraja > Amblyraja radiata. The sequence continues at coordinate 65,903,242 of NC_045959.1, forward strand.
CTGTTGCTCTTTAAAAGTTTCCAAATCCTTTGGATTCCCGCTCATCTTTGCTATGTTATACATTTTGTCTTTTTTTTTTATACTGTCCTTTACTTCCCTTGTCAGCCATGGTCGCCTCTTATTCCCCTTGGAATCTTTCTTTCTCGTTGGAATGAACTAATACTGCACCTTCTGTATTATTCCCAAAAATACCTGCCATTGTTGTTCCACTGTCATCCCTGCTAGGGTCTCATTCCAGTCAACTTGGCCAGCTCCTCCCCCATGGCTCCATAGTCCCCTTTGCTCAACTGTAATGCTGACACTGTAATACTGAGAACATGGATAGGTGAAGATTCGGGTCGGGTCCAGCATCTGCAGTTCCTTGTTTCTACATTAGATTGATCTTCTTCAGCTGCGGGACATTTACGTCATTGGGGAATATCTGACAGACCTGAGCGAGTCAACGCTATCATGGTTCATGACATATTGCTGACACCACATAGTTGGAATTTGCAACTGATGCCAAGTGCAACTTAACTCCAGTACAATTTTATTGTTAAAATAATGATAATAAAGTGTGCCAAATTAAAGTAAAAGCATGTGTGGCTCCAGGAAGGTTGTGCAACCACTGCAGAGCCGGCTGCAAAAAGCAATAAGCTTTGAATGCTGCAAATCTGAACCATAAATGGAGAATTCTGAAACTGCTCTTTGGATAAGGAGGCAACTCTGTTGAGAGAAACAGAGTTAATGACGTGTCCTGTTACCTCTGTATGGGCGATCCCTGACCTAATGCATAATTTCCATCATTCACAGTTTTATTTCAGGTTTCCCATTCTATCAGGTCTGCCATTTGACTATAAATCTCAATTAAATCAGTGAATTGAATTAAATTGAAAGAATTAGCATGGAAACAGGCCCTTCAGTGCCCACCATTGGTCACCCATTCATACTAGGTCTATGTTATCTCACTTTGTCATCCACTCCCAGTACACTAGCATATAATTTATGGTAAAAATACCGTGGAAGCAGATCTTTGGCATTTCACTTGAGCCTACGCTGAGTCTATGGTGGCTATTAGCGGCACAGTAACATAGTGGAAGAGTTGATTCCTTAGCAGCAAAGACCCAGGTTCCACCCAACTACGAGTGCTGTCTGGGTTTTCTCTGTGTGCTCCAGTTTCCTCCCACATTCAAAAGATGTGCAGCTTTGCAGGTTACTTAGTTTCGGTAAAAATTGTTCCTAGTGTGTGTAAGATAGAACTGGTGTACGGGTGATTGCTGATCAGTGTGAACTCAGTGGGCTGAAGGACCTGTCTCCACACTATATCTCTAAACTAAACTAAACTTAACATAACCATATAATATAACCATATAACAATTACAGCACGGAAACAGGCCATCTCGACCCCTCTAGTCCGTGCCGAACACATAATCTCCCCTAGTCCCATATACCTGCGCTCAGACCATAACCCTCCATTCCTTTCCCATCCATATAACTATCCAATTGATTTTTAAATGATAAAAACGAACCTGCCTCCACCACCTTCACTGGAAGCTCATTCCACACAGCTACCACTCTCTGAGTAAAGAAGTTCCCCCTCATGTTACCCCTAAACTTCAGTCCCTTAATTCTCAAGTCATGTCCCCTTGTTTGAATCTTCCCTACTCTCAGTGGGAAAAGCTTTTCCACGTCAACTCTGTCTATCCCTCTCATCATTTTAAAAACCTCTATCAAGTCTCTCTCAAACATCGATCACCTTTCATGCTAGTTTTATGTCATCCCACTTTCTCACCCGCACATTAAGGGCAATTTACAGAGGCCAGTTAACCAATAAACCCCCGTATCTTTGAGAAACCAGGGTACAAGAATAAGGTGCAAACTCCACATACAGACAGCACCCGAGGTCAGGATCGAACCTGTATCTCTGGTGCTGTGTGGCAGCGGCTGCCCACCCAAATAAATCTCTGGTAAACTGACCAGCCAGGAACGATGGCTCCAACCTTAATTCTGCATGAAATGGAATTTATAAATATGCTCCATCTGCTCATACTTCATACAAAGGTTATTTGTCAATGAGTGAAAGAAATATGAAATAAAATGGGAAAGCAGCTGTACCTGCTGAGGGATGTCGCAGTTGACAAACACAGCTCAGTCTCTAATAGTACAATATAAATTATAAATACAATAAAACAGAGCAAAGGCAATAATAAACTAAACTGATAGTACAAACATTTAATGCCGTCATATACTTAATGCTTACAGTAGGAGCATTACCAAAAAAACAAAGTGCTGGAGTAACCCAGCGGGTCAGACAGCATCTCTAGAGAACATGGATAGGTCTTTTTGGGCTGGCAGGTACTAGGTGGATACAGGTGCTACTTTTTTTTATAGCCATGTTGGGTATAAGATGAAATCAAGATAGGCATTAACAGGCAATAAAAAAAACCTGGCTATTGGTGGACAGATGCATTTAATTCTACAGTTCATTGGAAAAGCCATTATGTTTGTGAGTCGACATAAAATACTGGAGTAATTCAGGCAGGTCAGGCAGCATCTCTGTAGAAAGGGAATAGGCGACATTTCGGGTTGGAACCCTTCTTCTGACTGTGACCCAAAACATCGCCTGTTCCTTTTCTCCAGAGATGCTGCCTCTGCAGTCCTTCCTACACATGTTTATAAGTAGACTGCACAATCCCCAACCAGAATGCTCTGTGAACAAGGCATCCTCTAAGACTTCAAGACAGTAGAATTAATCCAATCAATCTACTGGGTGTAGAGTATCTAGATGATCAAGGATGACTGGGGTCCACTAATCACAAGCTGCTACCCTGAGAAAGATCCATTTATTCCCATTCCGATTTATTCAGAGTGAGGCTAAACGCTACTTGGAGGAACAGCATCTCATATTTTGCTTGGGCAGCTTGCAGCCCAATGGTATATTGATTTCTCTAACTTACAGTAACCCCGGCATTCCCTCTCTCTCTATCCCTCCCCACCCAAGTCGCATCAGCTCGTTTTCACCCAACAGCTAACAATGGCCGGTTTCCTTTATCATCATTACTTTTATGCATATCTTTCATTCATTGTTCTTTTTTCAGTCTACATCATCTTCTATATCTCTAATTGCCCTTATCATGACTTACAGTCTGAAGAAGGGTCTCGACCCGAAACATCACCCATTCCTTCTCTCCAGAGATGCTGCCTGTCCCGCTAAATTATTCCAGCTTTTTGTGTCTATTCCCGATCCTTGCTCACTGCCCGATAATTTATTTTCTTTCAACATTAATATTTTAACCATGTGTTCTAACCCTGCTGACCGATCAAACGCATTCTGAGAAACCAAACACACCACATCCACTGGTTCCCTGTAACTATTCTATAACAGCCTGCTTCCGTATCTTATCTTTCAATCAATTCAAAGATCTCCAGTAAGTGAGTCAAACTTGATTTACATTTCAGGAATTCATGTTGTTTCTCCTAAATCCTGTTATTCTTTTCAATAATTTATATTATTTTTCTTTCACTATAAATCCCCATATTTTCCCCACCAATGATGTCAGGCTGACAAGTCATTTCCTGCATTCACTGCTTCCTTACCTAAATAGTCCGTCTCCTGCAGAGTTCAAGGTGCGGAGTTCAAGGTGCGGAGTTCAAGGTGCGGAGTTCACGGCGCAGAGTTCAAGGTGCAGAGTTCAAGGTGCAGAGTTCAAGGTGCAGAGTTCAAGGTGCAGAGTTCAAGGTGAGGAAGCCTGATTCATTTTACAAACAATTATCCACCAAATGTTTCTGTGTAAGGTCAGCAATAAAAACATATTGATCCTGTTATGAATGAAAACCAAGCTGTGAATGTCACATCCATGAGAGCTGCTAAAAAACGGAACGCGAGAACACTTTGTTATTATGCCAAATCTATGAATATTTCTCTCTAAAACACTTGCAAAGAAGGATAACTAAATATTTTCAAGTATTCAAGTTTTCCAACTCTGGTAAGAAATCTAGTTATATAAATAAGCTGCAATGATACATATTGCTTATGCAAATATGGATTATCAAAGATACTTCTGGGAGACATCACAGGAATGAACCATATCCATCAAATTCCATTAACTTCACACGTTGCAAGGGGAATCAAAAGATGCACATAAGGATCAGCTGATCTTTTTTATTCTGTTTTATTCCAGAGTTAATAATCTATTCAAAATTAAGGGGAATAATGAGACGGTCTCAAAGCTCAGTAGTGTACACCTTATTTTAACACATGCTGAAATTGTTTAGGATGGGACACTGGCTAGCCCATTGGTGAACATAGTGCCTTACAACCTTCAGCAGACAACTGAGTGTGAAGACATGGCTATACATGGAGCTGCAACATGGGTTATGGCACAAATTGACAGTGGAAATACAACAAAACAATTTGAACGATAACATGCCTAGGACACACATAATGTCACATTTTTCAAGGATTATTATATTGTATGCTTCTCAGAATTGACTAAGTGATTGCCATGTCCAGATTACAGGATGCCACAGCTGACTCAGTGAATTATAAAGGCAAGATGCAAGGGGAATTGTACATGAGGAAATGTCAGTACCCAAAGTGGCATTTTGTTGTCTCTGTACTGCACACTGACAATGATAATTAAAGTTGAATCTGAGGCAAGGACTGATGAAACGACACTACAATCCTGACCATCAGCCTTGTGAGTATATTTAATTTCTCTGTTATTAACAACACTGATGCTCTTTGTATTCTAGCCATGGTTTTAGAAAATCCTCTATCATGTACATTCATAAACAAAAGACAGCAGTGAAAATAGGGATGAAAAATGCTGGACAGGTGTGAAAACTCTCAGTACCTCTGGATGGGCCGTGGTCTGTTTTTCCAGTATAACAATCTCGTAAAAGTCACAATTCTCGTTTGTTCCCAACAAGGCAAAGTCAGTGTTTTTATTTTATACATTGACAGGTTAAAAAAGTATTGGTGCCAACCATCCAATCAAGGATACAAAAGATTTATGAATGTCTAAAAAATAGGAAATACATTTCTGAAGTAACAAGAGCACTTAGCTCAAGTGCACAACCTTCTGCAAATAAAAAAAACCCTTCCTAATACACATGCTTTTTAACTAAAATACTACTACCCCAAAGTCCAGATGGTTAGTGCCTCTTTGGGTATGCCACTTCTCTTGAAGACACCTAAAGTGGCATCACAGGTAGATAGGGCGGTCAAGAAGGCTTTCGGCACATTGGCGTTCATCAGTCAGAGTTAGAAGTTGAGAGGTCATGTTGCATTTGTACAAGACATTGGTGAGACCACACAAGCCACCTCTTCCCCAGGAGCCTTCCTCTGCAACCGCAGAAGATGCAACACCTGTCGCTGTACCTCCTCCCTCGACTCTGACCAGGGACCCCGACAGTCCTTTCAGGTTAGGCAGAGGTTCACTTGCACCTCCTCCAACCCCTTCTACTGTATCCATTGTTCAAGATGTGGACTCTTATACATCGGCCGTGACAAAACGCAGACTGGGCGATCGTTTTGCGTAACACCTTTGCTCAGCCTGCCTGAACCAACCTGATCTACCGGTTGCTGGACACATCAATTCTCCTTGCCATTCCTACACAGACCTTTCTGTCCTCGGTCTCCTCCATTGTCAGAGTGGGGCTAAACGCAAATTGGAGGAATAGCATCTCATATTTCGCTTGGGCAGCTTACAGTTCAGTGGTATGAATATTGATTTATCTCACTTCAGGTAGCCCCGGAATTCCCTCTCTCTCTGTCCCTCCTCCACCCAAATCGCACCAGCTTCTCATTTTCACCCAACAAACAATGGTCTATTTCCTTTATCATCGTTACTTTTTTGCATATCTTTCATTCATTGTTTTTTATCTCTCCAGATTAACATCTATATCTCTCGTTTCCCTTATCGCTAACCAGTCTGAAGAAGGGTTTCCCGAAATGTCACCCATTCCTTCTCTCCAGAGATGCTTTTTGTGTCTTTCCACTTTTAGAGTATTTTGTTCAGTTTTGGCCATCCTGTTATAGGAACGATGTTTATCAAGCTGGAAGGTTTACAAGGATGTTGCCAGGACTGAGCTTTAGGGAGGGACTGAGTTGGCTAGAACTTTATTCCTTGGGGTGCAGGCAGATGAGGGGTGATCTTATAGAAATGTACAAGATCATGACAGGAATAGATAGCGTCTATTTTTTTTGCAATCTTTTACCCAAAGTAGGGTAATTAAGAACCAGAGGACATCGGTTTAAGGTGAGGAGGGAAAGATTTAACAGGAACCTGAGGGGCAACTTTTCTTTTACACAAAGGTTGGTAGGTACTGTATGTAGAACGAGTTGCCGGAGGTGGTAGTTGCGGCAGGTACTATCACAACTTTAAAAAACATTTGGACTGGTGCATGGACAGGATAGGTTTAGAGGCCAAACACAGGCGGGTGAGACTTGTGTAGGAGCAGAATTAGGCTGCTCGGCCCATCAAGTCTACTCCGCCATTCATTCATGGCTGATCTATCTCTTCCTCCTAATGCGATTCTCCTGCCTTCTCCCCATAACCCCAGTGCTAATCAAGAATCTATATATCTCTGCCTTAAATGTTGGCCAATGTGGGCATTGGGCGGACGGGCCTGTTTCCACTCTGTATAACTGTACATCTCTCTGTCTCCACGACTCTTTACTGTTTTAATGTGACTGCCCCGCATGTATATTCCATGCACATTTCATGCACACTTCATGCACGTGTTTGGAGACCATGTTCTGTGAGAGTACAATGTTGGGAAGACAGGAAATATCTGTATTCTGATATCATCATCATCATCATCATTGAAAACATCAGCGGGCACTGTGTCTTACAATGCTATGTACGACAGCGATCACAACTTCTACTGAAGTGTGGATGGCCATTGGCTCGCTAGGAGCTCGTCCTGCTGGGTGGAGGAAACGTTTTAGTCACTGACTATCCCACCATGGAGCAGGTAGCACGGGATTACATGGTACGGTGACGGGGGGAACTCCCCCCCGACATGACTCATCTACTGATATGTAGATTAATATATGTATATTTCTGGTTATAATCTGTGCATGCTCCTAAGTATATTGTTATCATATACCAGGCATATGTAATGTAGATGAGGCAGCAGTACATAAAGTTGATTTCCTGAACTTAATATGGTAAGGCTAATCAGTATGCAAAGTTGGTATGGTACCACTTCTGCTATCTTAGAGCCTTAAAATCTAAACAAACTTGCACAACTGAAAATAAACTGAACACAAAGAAAAGGGGCTGAAGTGCAGGTACGTAGAATCAGTCTGAAGAAGGGTCCCGACACTAAAACGTCCCCCATTCTCCATAGATGCTGCCTGACCCATTGAGTTACTCCAGCACTTTGTGTCTATCTTTGTACATGGAATCGATATTGCTTCTTCCTGGGTCATTTGAGAGAAGCCTTGTACTACCCAGCAGAAAGGGCATTGAGATTCATGATGGTCTCTTTCTCGCCACCATAAGTGGACACCTCTTCCCACTAATGGTACTGCCTTTCAAATTTAATGTATTTGGAAATGTTAGGGAAGAAGACCAAATGATTAATTAATAAGTAGTATTTAAGAAATATTTTGAAGGAAGGGGGAGAGGTTCTGAAAGAATTGCAAGAAAATAAAAGCATTCCAGAAACTCAGGCTTTGACAACTGAAGATTCATAGAAACATAGAAAATAGGTGCCCTTCGAGCAAGCACTGCCATTCAATATGATCAGGGCTGATCATCCAGAATCCTGCTTTCTCCCTATATCCCTTGAGTCCGTTAGCCCAAAGAGCGATATCCAACTGTCTCTTGAAAACATCCAATGAATTGGCCTCCACTGCCTTCTGTGGCATGGAATTCTACAGATTCACAACTCTCTGGTGAAAATGTTTTTCCTCATCTCAGTCATAAATGGCCTACCCCTTATTCTTAAACTGTGACCCCTAGTTCTGGACTCCCTCAACATCGGGAACATTTATCCTTCATCCAGCCTGTCCATCCCTTAAAAAATGTATATGTTTCTATAAGATCCCCCTCTCATCCTATAAGCAACAAATTAAGGGTGATGAAAGTTGGCAACGTGTGGATGTCTCAGAGTTGTCAGGCCAGTAGACATTACTACAATACAGATAGGGATGGCAAAACGGGAACTGGAATATTAAGTTGAGAATTTTCAGTATAGCTTTACAGAGAGAAAATGCAGGTCAAATCACAGGAGGGATGGTGAACTCCTGTTTTATTTTACAAAGAATAAAGCCAAACACTGTTCCCTGACAGTAGCGTATTATTAACGATGCTGCCTCTGATCTGGTCCAATTCCTGAATAATCACTGACCAATCCCTTATCCAACACAAATATGACTAACACAGAAACTATTTCAGATAGAATACCAAATATTATTTTAATCCAACCAAACCAAGAGCTACTACCTGAATATTGTTTTACAGGGATTAGCACAAGGACAAAATCTTTACGTGCAAATATTAGAACATATTATGAGAAAAATATCTTCCACTCAAGCATAGAATCTTCCTGATGAGTCTGAACAAAGGGAATGCTTTGCGTAAGCCAAACTGTTATTTAAGACATGACAATCTTCTGAGAATTCTTCAGTATTGCAGTGAAGTATTCTTTTCACTGTTTTAAAATGGGGATTGCATTAGTCGGCATCATTGCTGGGTATTTAATCATTAATAATATAATAGATACTTAATTATTAATGGCTCGATCACGGCACGTTCTGGAAAAATATATTGATTTTCAAGTATAATATCACTTTATCATTTGTGAGGTTTTTTTGTGGATAAGATCTGAAGGCAAATGGGGAACAGTGGTAAAGCTCCCAATTTATTTATTCCCAGATCAAACAAGAACAAAGTATTTTTTAGGAATTTAGGGCTAAAGTCCATTATTTTAAATATTCTCACAGCCTCTGATTTAATATTCTCTCAACTTTCCTGTCAGCAAGCCGAGGGATAAATGGTGGGATTTATGCCAACTAATCAACAGAATATAATTAATGTTAGAAAATGACTATAGACCATTATAAGCGGTGATACTAGTGAGAATGTAATGCATTTTTTTACCAGAGGCAGGCAACATGAATGTTAAATGCAGGTCAAACCTAGTCAATTTCTTGAGGAAATGACTATACATTGGAATGAAGTATTTTTTACTTGGAAAAACATATTGATACTTACCAGAATTGGTGCAAAGGTTAAAAACTGTGACGTTAACAGTGAAATGATGAATATGGATGCATCAAGGAGAGAAAAGTAGGTTTGTACACACAGTGTTGGAGTAACTCAGTGGGACAGGCAGCATCTCTAAGAACATGGATAGGTGAAGTTTTTGATCAGGACCTTTCTTCAGACTGATTTTGGGTGGAGGGGGGGGGGGAGGGGGGTGATCGTTGGATTGCATGGACTCAGTGGGTCCAATGTCCTGTTTCCATGCTGAATCTCTGAACTAAATTAAAGCAAATAGATCAGTCCCTTTGTCCCTCAGTACATTTATCATCTCAAATGAGTTGTCCTGGGATTGATTAGAATGCTAATTCCCCAATTGCGATGCTGAGGAATCGCAGGAAGGCAAGGCATTTTTTGGCAATGATCAAAAGCTGTCAATCCTCATTTTAGCCATTGTCCACTGGCAGCAAGCTTTGTCTCCTTATTTGCTTCGAGACAATGAGCGGTGTTAATTCAGATCGATTGTGCACGCATTGGCTTTGTTTCACAAGTTTCCAAAACTGATTTATCACTTTCTCTCCTTGATCCATCCCTATTCATCACTTTACTGGTACCCTCACAGGCCTTAACCTTTGCACCAATTCTGAAATGTGTCCTCCTTCAACATCCTCTACTGCCCCTTCTATATCAGCGAGACTAAGTTTAGACTCAGCGACCGTTTCGTTGAACACTTGGTTTCAGTCCACCAAGGTCTTCTGGATTTCTACTGCCCCTGCCTTTGTCATCCTGACCTTTCTATCCTGGATCTCTTCCATTGCCAGAGTGAAGCCACACAGAGATTGGAGGAACAGCGCCTCCTATTCTGCTTGGGTAGCTTACAACCCAATGATATGAACATTTGAATTCTCCAATTTTAGGTAATATCTATCAATTCCCCCCCCTTCCATGTGACATGGACTCTCACCAATTTCTCCCCTCCTCCCATCCTCCATTCCTTCCTCCGGCTTCATAATTTGCAACTCTTCAATCCTGCCACGCACCTTCTGCTTTTATTTCTGACCTTCGTTCCCTCCATAGCAAGAATGTCCTTCCTCAAATTTGGACACCAAAACTGCACGCAATACTCCAGGTGTGGTCTCACTAGGACCCTGTACAACTGCAGAAGGTCCTCTTTGCTCCTATAGTCAACTTCTCTTGTTATGAAGGCCAACATGCCATTAGCTTTCTTCACTGCCTGCTGTACCGGTGTGCTTACTTTCAGTGACTGATGAACAAGGATCCCCACATCTCGTTGTACTTCCCCTTTTCTCAACTTCACACCATTTGGATAATAATCTGCCTTCCTGTTTTTGCCACCAAAGTGGATAACCTCACATTTATCCACATTAAACTGCATCTGCCATGCATCTGCCCACTCACCCAACCTGTCCAAGTCACCCTGCATCATCATAGCATCCTCATCACATTTCACACTTTCACCCAGCTTTGTGTCATCTATGTCACATTATAGGAAACATAAGAAAAATAGGACATATAATTTAGTCACATTATAGGAAAATTAATGTATTCCAGACTGGAACACAACAACGATAGTTTCTGAGTCGAATTTCATTATTTCAAGGCAATGAAATTCTGGAATTTCAAGAAATGGATGAACTTCCTGCAGCAGCTGAAAAAACACAATCTGCCACAGGCAATTGTGGTCCAATCTATACTGCCATCATAGAGTCTGTCGTCACCTTCTCCATCATGGTCTGGTTTGGCTCAGCCATCAAGCATGACATCCGGAGGCTGCAGCGCATCGTTCGATCAGCCAAGAAGGTTGTTGGCTGCTACGTTCCCCCCCATCGATGAACTATACACAGCAAGGGTCAGGAAGCGAGCGGGTAAGGTCATCTCTGACCCCTCTCATCCTGTTTACATACTTGGCTAATAACATTTATTCAATTCAATACAATTCACTGCCACTGTTGTTACAGTTCAGATTGCGGTTTCTTCCACTAACATTTACTCCATCTGAATTAGATTCTTAATAATAGTATCCGGGAGAAACAGCGGAAGGCAGGCTGAGAGGTAGTAAGGCAAAATCATCAATAAAAAGCAATGTAGAAACTGGAAACTCTCCAGGCAATTCAGATAGTACACTTGAATCTCATAATCAATTAACTTTACACTGTTTCAGCAGTTTTGAGAGGCCAACATTGCCAGGTTTTACTGGCAGATTGGCTTCTGAGAAGAACTTCCATGAATTTCTTTTAAAATGACAAGATCTTAATCATGGCACTGAGTTATATTTACAAGGTCTTCTATCTACCCCTGGCAGATGTGTCACTATCAAAACATTCATATACAATTAAAATGGCTGGATGAATGTAGCAATTTATGTCAAAGATTCCTTCTATTTCAGCCGTGAATGTATCATATGACTGAGCAGCTCAGCCCTCTGGGATAGAGAATTCCAAAGATTCACAACTCTGTGAGAGATGAGGTCCCTCTTCGTCTCAGTTTTAAATGACTAATCCCTTATCTCAAAATGAAATTATGCAATTCTAGATTTCTCACACAAGAGAAATATTTCACAACAACTGACTTGTCAAGTCAGCGCTAATCTTACATTTCACCTTTCAATCTTCTAATCTCCAGAAGGTATAAACTCAATCATTTCTCATAATACAATATCTTCATCCACTGAACTTGTGCCACACTGCCTCGAAAGTATATTCTTTCTTAAGTAAGATCACAACTGTATGCATGTCGGAGTTTAACATGGGCAAGAGGAAGTCTAACATAGCCATGACCTACACAGTGAATGGAAAGGCTGTGGGGAGTGTTGTAGAGCAGAGGGATGTATAGCAGTGCAGGGACATAGTTCCTTGAAAGTGGTGACAAAGATAGATAGGGTGGTCAAAAAGGCTTTTGATACATTGGGCTACATCAGTCAGAGTATTGAATATAGAAATTGGGAGGTCATATTGCAGTTATATAACAGTGCCAATACCTGACATATTTCATTATAAACTATTCTCTTACTTGCCCCCCAACTCACCAAGATTCTCCTGTTATAGATTTAAACTAGATTCAGACAATTAAGCAGTAATTTGATTGAAATTAAGAGAAACAGGAAACAGATGGAGAGAAACTATGCTGTTTGCAAAGTCAAAGACTAAAGGCCGTTAACTGATCCTTTCAGTCAGGAATAACATTAGGAAATATGTTTACATGGCAATTGTGATATATCTTTGAAACACTTTTCCACAAGCAGCAGATGATTGTCATATCAATCACAAGTCTTAAACCTGTCTATTTGGAATTTGTTAAGCAAGGTATTCAGGGAGGTGTTGCTAACCTGCCTATATTGAGCTTATTCACAGATGAATTAGTGGTTGAGGGCTGTGCAGCAAAATGGTCTATTCCTGTCCCCAAGGATGAGGTTACTGATTGAAATGCAATGTAATCCCATTGCAATTAAAGGCCCAGAGTTAAGATAAATTGTGATACCCTGATAATTAGCAGGAGGTTTTCTCATCCATGTTTGGCAAGATGCCATGAGACTTCATGGGACCAAGGCTTATATTTAGGGATTCCTGAAGCACTCCCTAAATTTTACATATAACCAGTGTCATGACATCTGATGGGTTTGTCCTGCTGGAAAGATATAACATTACCAGGTAGCTGCACTGACAGATACGATTCTGATTGTGAGACAGCCCACATTTGTCAACTGTGATTCAGTCTGAGATTCAGCTCTTGCAACAGTAGCACCAATCTACAAATATCAACATGGGTAACTTTGCATATCTAAACAGGATGGTTTTATATTTTTTACTCTTTCCTTAAAATAGTTTCAAGGGGACTTCCTTGCCATTCCAAAGGACAGGCATGAGTCAACCACCTTGGGGAGGAACTCGAAGCAGACAGACAGAGATATACAGTGTCAGAATGATAGAGAGAGCGAGTGAGCGAGAGAGAGAAGTGACAGGGAGGGAGAGAGAGTGAGAAAGAGATGATCATGTTGATCTTTCATGATAATCAGACAGCTTTTTAACACTTTAACAGATATAACATTTTTATTGTAAAGATAGGTAGGAAAGCAGTTAATCATGTTATTAGTGTTACGAAGCAGTATAGCAGTTTGTGTTCTCTCTCTCTCTTTCTCTCTTTTTTAAATCTGAGATTAAAAGATAAAAAAATAAGCTTAATATCTGTGAACATGCAGGCAATTGAGAACTACCTCCAAAAGCCAAATGTGCTTATTGCATTTAACCCAGCTACAGAGAGATAGTGAAAACAATTACAGGGCTGCCAACTCTCACGCTTTGAGCGTGAGACTCACGCCCTCAAGCAAACTCTCACGCCCTCACGCTCATCAGAAATTTCTCACGCTCAGTGGTGAGAAATTTTGTGATCAACGAAAATTTCAAAACTCGGATAAACTGCATGGTCCGCGGGTGTTGGAGAGCCGGGGCTGCGGGAGGGATGGGAGCAGAACCAGCGGCCGGAACAGATGCGGGGAGCCGGGACGGACGAGTGTTTGCCGGGGCCGGCATGTCGCTCGCTGCAGCTCTGGCCATGGAGCAGCTCCGGACAGTGCATATCCCGAGCGTCGGAAGCATCGGAAGCGTTGCGCCGCTGCCGCAAGAGTCTCTGTGCCGAAGGGACAGACTCTCAAAGGGAGGTAGAGAGAGAGAGAGGGGAAGGAGACAGGGAGACAGTGGGGGAGAGAGAGAGGGGGGGGTGAGAGGAGAGACAGGGGGGGGGGAGTGAATGAGAGCGAGAAGAGGAGACTGGGGCAAGGGGGAGAGAGAGCTAGGGCAGAGACTAGGGGGGGAGAATGGCGGTGGGAGAGGTGGGGGAAGTGCGAAGAGGGGTGAGAGGACAGAAAGACTGGAAGAAGAGAGAGGTGGAGAGGGGGAGACGGGGTAGGAGAGAAGCGGATTAGGAGAGCCATGGGAAGAGCGAGGGGTGGTTAAAGAGAGAGGGGGAAGAGGGGGAGAGGGAGAAGAGAGAACCGGGGCGAAAGTAGAGCGATCGGGAGGCAAAGAAAAAGAGATCGAGACAGAGGAGAAGAGGCGGGGGAGAGGAGGCAATGGGGAAGAGTGTGAGGTAGGCGGGAGAAGAATGGCGAAGAGAGAGGAGAAGGGTGGGAGAGCGAGAGGTGAGAGGAGGACGAGAGAGAGGGGAAGAGAGAGGGGAAGAGTGTGTGGAGAGGGGAGAAGCGGGGGAGATAGAGAGGGAGTGAGGAAAGATGTTGGGGAGAGGCGAGGGGAGAGAGAGAGAAGAGAGGGGGGAGAGAGAGAAGAAAGAGGAGGGGGGAAGAGGAGAGTTAGTGGAAAAGAGGGGGATAGAGTTAGGGGAAAGAAGAGGGGAGAGGGGGGAGAGATGAGAGGAGAGAGGTGACCAAGAGAGGGGGGAAGGTAGGGTGGGAGGGAGAGAGAGGGGAGAGAGGGGGAGAAGAGAGAGAGGGGGAGAGAGAAGAGAGGGAAGGGAGAGAGCTGAGAGGGGAGACAGGGAAGAGAGGGGGGAGAGGCAGAGACAGAGAGGGAGAGGAGAGAGAGATAGAGGGGAAAGAGGGGGAGGGGAGAGATAGAGGGGGAGAGAGAGAGGAGAGGGGGTTGAGAGGAGAGAGAGCGGAAGAGAGGGGGGAGAGAGAGAGAGTCTCTGTGTCGAATTTGCCCAGGTGACCGGCATGGATCAGGCTGCGGCTCGGTGCATCCTGGAGGACAACCAGTGGCTGCTGGAAGTAAGTACCAAGCACTGGGTAGAAACGGTGGAAGGTAGTGGACTTCAAATGGGGGTGGTTGGAGAAAGCATCCTGCTTGCCTGCTAGATTTTCACTTACTGTAACTGCAGGAAAAATGTTCCCGATGTTGGGGGCGTTCAGAACCATGGGTCACAGTTTAAGAATAAAGGGGGGGGGGGCAGTTAGGACTGAGATGAGGACAAACTTTCTTCACGTAGAGAGTTGTGAATCTGTGGAATTCTCTGCCACAGAAGGCAGTGCAGGCCAATTCACTGGATGTTTTCAAGAGAGAGTTACATTTAGTTCTTGGGGCTAACGACATCAAGGGATATGGGGAAAAAACAGGAAAGAGGTACTGATTTTAGATGAATAGCCATGATCATATTGAATGGCAGTGCTGGCTTGAAGGGCCGAATGGCCTATTCCTGCACCTATTTTCTATGTTTCTATGCTTGAGTATATGGCAATAAAACTCGATCACTTGATTTTGAAGCATTCATGCATGGTGGAGGTATAATGTAGTCATAGAGTGATACAGTGTGAAAACATGCCCTTCGGCGCAACTTGCCCACACCCGCCAACATGTCCCAGCTACGCTACCTGCTTTTGGTCCATACCTCCAAACCTGTCCTATCCATGTATCAGTCTAACTTTTTCTTAAATGTTGGGATGGTCCCTGCCTCAACTACCTCCTCTGGCAGCTTGTTCCATACACCAATCACCCTTTGTGTGGATAAAGTTACCCCTTAAAAAGTTACCTCTTAAAAATACTTCATACAAAAAACATTGAAATCATACTTCTACAGTGCACTAAAACATGATTTTAATACATCAAATTTCAAAATGTTCCTACCCTTCTTCCACACCCTCTCCCCACTCGGTTGCTCCACTCCCTCACCAGGTACCCCCAAGGCCAGTGATCAGTGATCCCACAGCCTCCCCCCTTTCAAAAACGCTCCAATCCAATTTAAAGCATATATATTGCATTCAAGTGTAAGTTATAAGACTCGCTACAGTATGCACCATATTGCACAATTTCAAGCTGAAAAATGCAAATGTTCCGTACCAATGGGAGGAGGGTGCTTGAACCTCCCCCCCCCACCCCCCCCCCCCCCCGGTCGCGATGCTCCCTCGGGCTTGGTCTCTCGCAAATTTCTCTCCCAACTCTCACCCAATGTTGGCAGCCCTGCAATAACTTTGTATTCAAAGAAAAACTTAAAGGTCTCAGTAGTTTAGTGTTTTCTGCTGAGTGCATGTGTCACTTTGGGATAAAAATAACAGAAGTTATTTCAGCAATAATCTCTGCTTGAATGTGAAGCTCATTTTGGTCTTGGCTCAATTTAAACAGCTCATTTTGCAAACATCAATTGTCACAGATACTGGAAAAGTACAATACAATTAGAGCTGCAGTTCTATAGTCAGAATTACGAATTGTCAATTTAAAATTAAATTAAAATTGCCTTCTGAAAAATTGATGAAATGAAAGTTTTCCTGAGATTACTGCAAATGAGTTTGGGGATAAGATATATTTCACAGGATTATGTAAAGATAAATCAGTTAGCGGTTTATTGCTCAAAAATGAGATGACGAAGAGTTCGTACTGAAAATTTCCTTTCAACTAAAAGCCTGTGCACTTGTCCCATGAAAATGTGGCCAACCTGCATTGAGCGAAATTCCCAAATATTGCCTATACCACATTGGTGTGGCCACCATCCTATCTGTAAGCTTCTGTTCATGAAAAATAATTTGCAGAAGTAAAAGCAGATAATTAACATGCAAAATGATTCCTGTATGTTTACGAACATAAGAAACACGAGCAGGAATAAGCCGAGTAGCCTGTTAACAGGGCAGCACATCGGCGCAACGCTAGAGCTGCTGCCTTACAGTGCCAGAAACCTGGATCCCGGGTTTGATCCTGACTACGGGTGTTGTCTGTACAGAGTTTGTATGGTCTCCCTGTGACCTATGTCGGTTTTTTCGGAGATCTTCGGTTTCCTCCCACACTCCAAAGCCTTACAGGTCTGTAGGCTAATCGACTTGGTATAAATATAAATTGTCCCTTCTGTGTGTCGGATAGTGTTAATGTATGAGGTCAGTGGTCAGTGCGGACTCGGTGGGCCGAAGGGCCTGTTTCCGTGCCGCATCTCTAAACTAAACTAAACTAAAAAATCTAAACTCTGCTTTGCCATTTGATAAAATAGTGATCCATCCATCCTTAACCTCAATACCACATTCCCACTTTCCGGCAGTATCCTACACAATTTAAATGTCCTACATACTCCAACTTGAATGTATTCTATGAATCTAACTCCACAACTCCTTGGGATACAGAATTCCAAATTATCACAACCCTTGGATAAAATAAAACTCCACATCATGTCCATCTCATTTTGAAACCATGTCCCCCAATTCTCGATACTTCCATTAGCCTGAAGAAGGGTTCCAACCTGAAACATCACTTATCCCGGTTCTCCAGAGATGTTGCCTGACCCGCTGAGTTACTCTAACATTCTGTGTCTTTTTATTTAGACCAGCAATTGCAGTTCCTTGTCCCTCTTGACATGCTGCCTGACTCGCAGAGTTGCTCCAGCACTTGGTGTTTTTTATGAAATCAATAGGCAAGTTATGCAGCAAATGTTTACTTGAATCTGAAGTTTGACACAGTGGCGGCATAATGTTGCTGCTGCTCAGAGGTATGTACAGGGCAGCCTTGCTCCACACTCTGGAAGCCTCATTCACAAAGGACAACAGCAGTGCGTCTGGGTGGCAGTGGTAGCACAGTGCGATGAAGCAGGTGATTGAAATTCAACCTGCTCAATTGCTCTACTTGCATCAATCCCTTCGGCCCAGGAAATAACCCAATGAACCTTCTCTGCATTGTCTCCAATGCAAATAGATGCTCCAATATGATGACCGAAACAATATGAAGTACTCCAGGTGCAGTCTTACCAGTGGATACAACAAACTGCAGATGTTGGTGTAAAAACAAAGCAAAAAGTGCTGGACTAACTCAGCTGGTCAGGAAGCATCTCTGGAGAATATGGATAGATGAAGTTTCAGGTTGGGACTAGTGTTGCCAACTTTCTCACTCCCAAATAAGGGACAAAAGGGCAAATAAGGGACAAATTCCCGACGGAAATTCGTTGACCAACTCGGCCGTGGCTGAGTGAATGATGAGTTGGCCCGGGTGCTGGACTGCACACAAAGCCCGGCCGGCGGGCCAGCTGAGGAGTTTTGGCCCGGGCACCGGACTTTGATTGGCCTTGAGAAGGAGGGGTGGTGGTGTCGGCAGCAAGCGAAGGTCTGAAGGTCGGACAGCTAGTCGGGCTGTTGACCGACGGGGTCATGGGCAAGGCGCTGCTGCTGCACTCCATGGGCTGCACTACGTCGGGATGGGTGAGGCGGGGCCGGACGCGGCACTCCGACCCTACAGTTCCCTCGACCCGAGTAGTAGCAGTCAAATACGGGACAAGGGCGGACCCATTTGGGACAAACCAATTTAGCCCAATATACGGGATGTCCCGGCTAATATTGGCAACCCTACTTTGGACCCTTCTTCACTTGTATCAACCTATCATTCACCATTCCCTGAGTGGATCAGCTTCCAGTTCCTGTGCCTGTCTTTGCCATGCTGCTGAGCCACATACAGCTCAGCTCTCTACAGGACCCAGTGCTCACCCAGAGCTTACGAATAAGTCACTGGTGGGGTGGGTAGGGCAAGGATGCAAAATCTGTTGACAAACACTAACCTGTGAGTATGCCAATGATACTCAGTTTAGTTTAATTAGTTTTGAGATACAACATGGAACAGGCCCTTCAGCCCAGCAAGTCCATGCTGACCGGCGATCACCCATTCACACAAGTTCTATCCTACACATTAGGGACAATTTACAGAAGCCAATTATCCTACATCTTTGGAATGTTGGAGGAAACTGAAGCACCTGGAGAAAACCCACGTGGTCACAGGGAGAACGTACAGAGTCTGTACAGACAGCACCCGTAGTCAGGTTTGAACCTGGGTCTCTGGCAGCATCTTTTCCGCTGTCCCACCTACCGCCCCAGCACCATTCTACCGCCAACACATACTTGTGTTGTGACTTTGATCAACTGGTTCTAATTAAACACATAATAATATAATTGGCCTGTAATGAAAAAAAAGCACAAACCATTTATGTTGATTAATTATTTTCATAAAGATGTTAATATTAATGTTAACTAAAACAAATCTCATGCTAAAGATCTATTGTTCATTCAACATACAACCCAGCGCATGTAGTAACCCAAAGCAAAAACCCTGTCGGAGTCTGAATGATAAAAACCCTGATCCTAAGATGCTCCTGACCTTTTATGCAACAATCCTGCTGAGCCTTAATGGGGTGTTCACTGAAAATGCAATGGATTTTGAAATGTCCCTTGGCCTAGCTGAGCAACAGGACATACAACGAGCCTCAATTGCAATGCTTAAATGGTGTTAAAATAAAGTAATGGCCTATTCTCAGCAAGAGCACATCCAATCGCTAATTAACATCAGAAAGTCTAGCTGGAAGCCCCTGCACGGACCTGGCAATAAGGTGCAGTCAGATTTGCTGGATCCCAGTGGCTGATCTGCACCTGCGATCTGTTAACACTGAAGAACTCTATCCCGTGGTGATACCATGGAAACGAGAATGAAAACGCACTGATATTGCTAACGAAATGATATAGTGATGTACTTGCTCCAAATTTACAGCAGCTGATGCCAGAATTCTTAAGCAGGTCAATCCTAAGAAATGATTTGCCAACTCTGAAACAGAAACGTCCAGATACCCATCTACTCTTGACACTGCTGTTGGTTACACTGGTTCATGGTTACACTGGGGCATGCACTATATATGGACAAGTATAAAAGACCCAATGGCTGCTTGAGGCATGGATATAGAATGTGCCCAGTTGTCCTCATCAATAAAGCTGACACAGATAACATTTCAGGCTATTATTTGCAAAGAACAAGGGTATTTCAGGCCACCAATGCACAACATGGGTGGCTGGATTTACAGGAACAAGCGCACATGAACAATAACACAAATATCTTCTTTGCAACCGTCGACTAATCATTGTAATTTTGGTGATTATGTCAGCAAAGACTACATGTGCAAACTAATATTGTACCGGCCAATTGAGAGAACTTCCACATAAGCAGACATGCTTCAATAGATCGTGTGAAATAGGATCAGAGATAAGGAGTTTTTAGATTACAATAGTTTAACCTAGTAATTATATTCTTACAGGTAAATCCATGGATAAAAAACAATCCTAAATGCCAAAACATATTGTCTGTAATGTATTCCTATCCTTAGTGAGAATTACCGTAATCAAGTTTAAGATAGGAAATTAATTGTCTCGTTCTTACCTTCTAAATGTAACCAAAATTGCAAAACAATGAACAGTTATAAATCATTTATTTTTTGATTTTCTTTGTCTTATTTTCTACAGGTATCTCTTTTTTCAAATGTCACTATATTTTGTCACTGAAAAATTGATCTCAGATGAAACCTATTTCTTTGGTGGTTATTTATTCAACTTGTAAAAGTCTAAACTTAGTCTGAGCCCAAAAATCCTAATCATTAATACAGACAATGGGATGTCAACAGATGATAGCTCAGCTTTAGTATCGCCCTCTGGTGGAGCAACGTATGAGGATTCACTTTTGATTTAGAAAGTCTGACAGATCTCCACTCGAAACGTCGGCCATTTCTTCTATCCATCGATGCGACACAGTTGAGCTCAATAGTCATGTGGTATGTGTGCTCCAGATACCATGTGTCTGTGAATTTTCACGTTTAACTTTAAATAAAACTAATTGTTTAATATCTGAACCAGAGATGTATTTCTGCATGGAACACAAGACCTACACCCCTCTTATCTAACCTTGCCAAAAACAAATCATCTTCTGTAAACCTCTGAATGCTGAATGGTATTTCTAATAATAATTATTGAAATTTGCTAGGAATGTACTGTCTGAAACATGGAAATAATGGCATTCCAATGCATCCTGTGTGTAGGTTGTGTGTGTAGCCCAACTGGCTGTGCTCTGGCTTGAGATTTCCAAGCATGAGGGTGATGGAAATCAGGACAACAGTTAGAAGCCCAAAATAAAGGAAAGGAAGAGCTGGGAAGAAATCTGTAAGGTGTGTGACATTATCAAACCAACAGCATTAAAGACTGTGATCACTGATGGGGAAGATGTTACAATCATGTGGCTGAAGATTGCGATCAAAGGCCAGTAGCTTAAGAAATTTGGTGTCCGGAATTATTTTTAGTTTTTTTTAGTTTAGACATACAGCGTGGAAACAGGCCCTTCGGCCCACCGAGTCCACACTGAGCAGTGATCCCCACACATTAACACCATCCAACACATACTAGGGACAATTTACATTTATACCAAGCCAATTAACCTACAAACCTGTACGTCTTAGGAACGTGGGAGGAGACCAAAGATCTCAGACAAACTTCGCAGGTCACGGGGAGACAGCACCCGTAGTCAGGATTGATCCCAGGTCTCTGGCACTGTAAGGCAGCAACTCTACCGCTGCGTCACCATGTCGCCCCAGGAAATTCAAGGTGAGTGCTGGCATAGGATATCAAGAATCAAGAGTGTTTTATTGTCATATGCAGGGCTCTCACTTAACTTTTTTTCTCTGTTTCCAGCCAGGCAACCTAGGCAGCTTTTTAGGTTGCCAAATTACAGTTTAGCTGGTCATTTAAGACGAATTGCATGACGCGTGCGATAATGTGCTCAGACGAAGTGCGTAGTTACCAGACGGAATTATGCTCAATGAAGCATTCACATATTATTTCTGCTTCAAATAGTCACAAACTAAACATATTCACCAATCAAGACATGATATATACCACAATGACATGCAGCAAAATTATAAAATAGTATATATAGTATCTCAACTCATTTTACACTTTGCAATGAATGCTATTTCTATTATTTCTTTCCACTTCCAAACAAAAATGTGGTTGGATTATTCAGCGTATGATCAACCTCGGTGAGACCAAGTGAAGGCTTGGCGATCGCTTCACACAACACCTGCACTCAGTTCACAATAACCAGTGTGTAGGAACCTTTTTCAGACCCAACCCAAAACCTAATATTTTCCTTTTGTCCAGGGATTCTGTCTGACCTGTTGAGTTACTTCAGCTTTTTGTGTCTATCTTCAGTTTGAAACAGCATCTGCAGTTCCTTCCTACACACACAATACTATACGATAGAACTTTATTACTCCCAGGAAGGAAATTGTGTATGTGGGCCAGTGGGGGGGGGGGGGCTTTCTGGAGCACTAGTAGGAGTGTTGTGGGCCATAGGGACTGGTTTCCAGAGGGCTAGTATGGACATTGTGGGTCAAATGGATTCTTGGGCTGGCAGCTGTCACTCAGGGCTGGTGAGCTGGCAGCTCAGTCACTCAGGCCTGGTGGGCTGGCAGCTCGGTCACCCAGGGCTGGTGGGCTGGCAGTTCAGTCATTCAGGGCTGGCAGTTCAGTCACTCAGGGATGGTGGGCTGGCAGTTCACACACGGCTATTGGGCTGGCAGTTGACTCACGGCTGGTGGGTTGGCAGTTGATTGACTCACGGCTGGTGGGCTGGTAGTTCACTCATGGCTATTCCCTGAAATACCATTTCAAGCAGAGTGCAGGCCACCTAATTCAAATGTGATTTCATACCATTTCAAGCAGAGTGCAGGCCACCAAATTCAAATGCAATTTCTTACCATTTCAAGCAGAGTACAGGCTACCAATTCATTTCATTTCAAGCAGAGTTCAGTTCACTCATGGCATACACTCACAGTTCTGGACTCAATTCTCACTCAGTCTTCCAGGGTACTGACTCACTTACGGCCTCTGGGGCTTTATACTCCTGCCCCCCCCCTGAAAGGGGCATTACCTTTGTCATAGTGATTGACAGGTGAGAGGACTAATCAGCTGATTTAAAGAATTTTTAAACATTCATAACTTCTTATTTTTCATCGATCGGAAAAATCCTCAGGGCTGCTTCAGCGGAGGATGACTGTAAGCTGGCCAAAATCATAGCAATATATGGTAGTGCATTTTCTAAAATCAATATATAGCGCAGACAGGAAGTGGGCAAGATGAGACTTTTAGTTATATAGATTTATATAGTTATATCTATATTACTAAAAGTCTGATCTTGACCGCTTTTGGCCCACTGTGCTGCGAATTTCGAGAGAACGCCGTCACCTACGGCCGTCATTTTTGGCCACCTCGATCAGAGCCCTCGTCTGCCTTCCTGGACCAGAGTATTTTTCCCATCGATGAAAAATCAGAGAGAAATTAATGTTTTAAAACATTTACCATTCTCTCTGCTGCCCCTGCTGGAGGGAGGGGAAAGAACTATAAAACCAGGAAGTGGTGTGCCTCCATCAGTCTCTGCAACATGGAGGTCACTCTGAGCTCTGAATGACACTGAACAAATGTCTACACAAATGTGAGTACCCTTAATGTGGTTTGAAAATGAATATATGGTTAGTTTGAAGTAAAAAAAAGCACTGCCTGCAAATGGTTGTTTGGGGGGTTTGGGTTGAAGGAAAAAGCCACTCTCTCTCTCTCTCCCTCCCCTCCTCTCTCTCTCCCTATCCCTCTCTCTTTCTCTCTCTCTCTCTCTCCCCCCCTGTCTCTCTCTCTTTCCCTCTCTCTCCCCTCCTCTCTCTCCCCACATCTCTCCCCATCCCCCTCTCCTCCCCCCTTTCCTCCCCCCTCTCTCCTCTCCCCCCCCTCTCCTCTACCCCCTCTCCTCTTCCCCCCTCTCCTCTCCCCCCGCTCTCTCTCTCCCCTCTTTTCTCCCCTTCCTCCCCTCCCCCACCGTCCCTCCCTAAACCCCCCTCCCCTCCACACACCCCTACCCCCTTCCCTCCATCCCCCTCCCCCTCCCCTCACCCCCCTCTCAACCCCTCTCCCCCCTCTCCCCCCCTCCTCTCCCCCCTCTCCTCTTCCCCCCCTCTCCTCTCCCCCCCCCTCTCCTCCCCCCCCTCTCCTCTCCCCCCTCTCCTTTCCTCTCCCCCCCTCTCTCTCTCTCCCCTTTTTCTCCCCCCCCTCCCCTCCATCCCCTCCCCACCATCCCTCCCCTCCACACACCCCTACCCCCTTCCCTCCACCCTTCCTCCCCCTCCCTGCTCCCCAGCTCGCCCCCTCCCCTCACCTCACCCCCCTCTCAGCACACCCTCTCTCTCCCCCTCTCCCCCCCCCCCTCTCCCCCTCTCTTCCCCCCCCTCTCTCTCCCCCCCTCTCTCCCTCCCCTCCACAACCCCCTACCTTCTTACCTCCACCCTCCCCCTCCCTGCTCTCCACCTCTCCCCCTCACCCCCCTCTCAGCACCCCATCTCTCTCCCTCTCACTCTCACCCTCTCTCTCTCCTCCCCTCCTCCCCCACCTTTCCCCTCTCACCCACCCTCCCTCTTCTCCTCCTCTCCACCCCCTTCTCCATCTTGCCCCTTTCTCTGTGTCTCTGTCTCTCTCTCTGTCTCTGCCCCTTCTCTCTCTGCCCTCACTCTCTACCCCCCCCCCCCCTCTAGATTTGACTGCAAGTTGGGGGCTATGCGTCAGTAGATAGGGTGGTTATGGGGTAAAAGGAGCAAATTAATAATATTAATATAATATCAAGGGGGGTAATTAGCGTGAGTGTGGGGGGGGGGGGGATAGTTAGTGTGTGTGACGCTGCATGCCGCCTCCCCCCCACAACCGCACGTTGGGGGAACAGACCCAACGGGTCTGCACTTGGTCTAGTATTCATATATAAATATACACTGTTTTGTTTTCTCATTTGTAACATTGTTTACAGAGTACTATGTTTACATATTCTGTTGTGCTGCTGCAAGTAAGGATTTCATTGTTCTAACTGGGACATGAGGGAATAAAACACACTTGACTCTTGAATTATGTCACTTTTCTGTGGGATAGGAACTAGCGTATGGGTGATCGGTGGTCGGCGTGGACTCGGTGGGCCGACGGGCCCGTTTCCACGCTGTATCTTTAAATTAAACTAAAATCACTAAAACCAGAGGAAATCTAAAGAAGGGTCTCTACCCAAAACATCACCCAATTTCTTCTATCCAGAGATGCTGGCTGCTCCATGGAGTTTTCCCGCACAATTAAAGCATGGAATAGTCTTCAACCTACCATAGTTACCCAACCAGACGCAACTAAATTTAAGGTAGCTCTTTTTTCCCCCAAGAACCCTTTTTTGCTTACGTCCAAGTCAAGAGCCATGGGAGTTTTATTTACATGTGTCCCAGATAGGACAATGAAATTTTTACTTGCTGCAGCACAACAGAATAAGTTTTCTTTTTGGGTTTTTTTAATTTATTTTTATTAGAAGCAATTGTACAAGGATAAGATGTTCGGCATAACAATTATACAATT
Source organism: Amblyraja radiata (assembly GCF_010909765.2). Classification (NCBI taxonomy): domain Eukaryota; kingdom Metazoa; phylum Chordata; class Chondrichthyes; order Rajiformes; family Rajidae; genus Amblyraja; species Amblyraja radiata. The sequence goes on from NC_045959.1 coordinate 65,928,598, forward strand.
ATTGTACAGCTTCATTTTTATCTTATAACCTGAATTTTTTTTAAAAAGAAGAAAAAAATAGAAAAAAAAGAAAGAAGAAGGAAGAAAATGAAGAAAAAAGAAATAAAATAGAAAAGAGTGGGAAAAAGACCCCTAAGCTACCAAAGCAGTACAGAAAAGAAAAGATGGAGATATACCTTCCCCCCCTCACCCATCCTGGCATCGGATTTAAATATGTTAACATAATACAGAACAGGAGATAAAATTTCAGTGTGTCTATATACCATAGACCATATATATACACAATAAATAAACAGATAAAGTGCAATAGGCTGGTATTTTTCAGAGTTTGGAGTTTGGTGGTGGACCCTCCACCACCTCCAGTTTAAATTCCATTTGGAATATTTTTGGAGGATCAGGAAACCAAGAAGCAAGAGTTACTCCACGGAGTGATTCTGCGTTGGTTTTCAACGGTCGCGGCGAGGTGGCAACCAGACAGCAATGACGGTCAGATCTCCCACAATGAAAAGAGAGGGAGAAAGTGCCTGGCGCCGACCAGTTTCCGTGGCAGTGCGCATGTGCAGGGCCGCCAATGATGTGCTGGTCGTGGTTGCGTGCGTGTGCAAGTGGGGGGTTATGCAGGCCGTGGCACTGCGCATGTGCAAGGCAGCCGGCCGTGTCGGTGGATGAGGAGTGGCCGGAGAGCGGAGAGCCGGCGGCCCGGACTGGATGGCGGGTGTTGGGGCCCTTCTTCAGACTGATGGAGAATGGGTGAGAAAGTTGGAAATTGAGAGGTGGGGTGTGCAAAGCCTTGTAAGTGATAGGAAGAAACTGCAGGTCTGGTTTATACCAAGGATAGGCGTAAAGTGCTGGAGTAACCCAGTGGGTTTGGCAGCATCTCTGGAGAAAATTAATGCGTGACGTTTCGGAGTGAACCCTTCTTCAGATGAACAAAGTCTGAAGAAGGATTCTGATGTGAAACGTCGCCCACCCTTTTTTGTCCAGTGGTGCTGCCTGACCCACGTAGCTAATCCAGCACTTTATGTCTATCCTGGCAAGTGATAGGTCGATACAGGTGAGGTGTGGTGATTGGAAGATGGGTGGAAATAGTGACATGAGCTGGATGTGAAAAGGAGATAAAGGAGATAGAGTGTGCCAAATAAAGAAAGAAGAGGAGCACTGAAATGTGGCCAGATGGAGGCAGGAGGAGCGGGGGGAGAAAGAGAAAAATAAAAGGGAAATTATGGGACACCGACGGGAGGAGTGGGAGATGAATGCTTGGAGGAGCGGAAATGAACAGTGTGAAGAGGGCGGTGGGAGTAATGTGTGAGCACTGGGATGGGTAGTGTATGGGGGAAGAAGTGAACGGGTGAGTACTACTTAAAATTGAATGTTCGTGTCATTAGGTTGTCGGCTACATAAGCGGCACATGCAGTGCTTTTCCTCCATTTTGCATGAGGACTCACTCTAGCAGAAGAGGTGGCCAAGTATAGAAAGGTCGGTTTGGGATTGGGAAGAGGTTGGGGGTTATAATGCTCAGCAACTGAGACCTCCAGTAGCCCTTCGCGTCGAGAGCGCCAAGTGTGCGGATAAATGTTGCCTTGCCTTCGCTTGGGTGGCGTCGATGTTGAGGAGGCCACATCGGAAACGCCAAATGCAATAGAGGCGATGCAATTGAATGTCTCTCTCATATTTGTTTTCTGCATCCTGGGCAAGGTGGTTTGTGCTGCTGTGTTCTTGTTAGTGATCTAATAGTAATTGCTAAAACAGCCATCCCAATGAACAAAGGGAAGTTCACCCTACATTCCATGTAAGGTCGATGGATGGGGTCAATTAGCTCGTTATCTATCTTTCAAGACACATATATCAGACTTCTGGTCTCCCTCTTCTGAACAGTACATAATTTCAATTAGAAGGCAATAGAATCTCACCAGGAGTACGTTTTTTTATAGTACTTTTCGGCTACTGTGTAGGCTATTCTCAACAAAGTGATTATCTTTGAGCGTGGGATAGGCTTGTCATTGTAAAGCTTGGTTAAAAGGATCATGGTGGGCTGATCATGCACAGACTGATCAACAAAATGCATTGAATCCCCTGTAGCAATATATTCTATATGGTAGCGAAATAAAGAAGGTGAATGTTGAGTGTTTTCATTTCTGCTTTTTTTCCTCCCATTGTTAAATCATTTCAGATGCAATTACATGGCACCATGTACGGAATGTTGGCATGCATGTCTCACTTTGCACAGACAGCAAGCCTGTTAAGAGGCTGGAGTGCCATGAATCATTAAAATAATTAGCTGGTGGTCAGGACAATGGAAACATTTAAGTGCTTCACAAAAAGCTAGGACTGGTCAGAGATGCAATGAGCAAATATAGAATGATATTAAGCAGAGACTGTAACATTCAGGCTGCTCAGCAGCACCGCTGGAGTGTTGCAGCAACCTGGCTTCATTTCTGACCCCCTGTGTACATCGTGTTTGCACATTCTTCCTGTTATCAGGATTCCCCGAGGTGCTCTGGTTTCCTCCCCCATCACAAGGATGTGCCGACTGCTCGATTAATTGCCCACTGGAAATTACTCGTAGTTTAGGTGGGTGGGAGGAGAATTGTGGTGGGGGAGTAGGGAGTGGGAGGATTGATTATTGGGCATGCGAGAGAGAGCAGGATACAAGAAATAAGTGAGAGAATGGATTTGCTCTGAGAGCCATCACAGAAATGGTGGGCGTAATGGATTTCTTCTAAATCATGGGGGATATACAGTATATGAAATATTAATTAGTATAGTGCGTGGAGAAATGCAGATGGAATATGACACTATGGAATGGCATTACGGACAGGCGGTTATTACGCATTTATTATTAATTAATTAATTATTATTATTATTATTATGTTATTATTTGTTCATTATTTATATATTATTCTTAATTTATTATAATGACTACCATGGAAATACTTAGAATTCTATTCAACACATTTTATACCATTGTTAGCAGAGACTGTGATTGTGAGCTGAAATATTAAAAAGAAGGAAAAACAAAACAATTAGGCTGTCAATGGATATTTTTAAGGTGGAGGTTGACATATTCTTGATTAGTACAGGTGTCAGGGGTTATAGACAATAGACAATAGGTGCAGGAGTAGGCCATTCGGCCCTTCGAGCCAGCACCGCCATTCAATGTGATCATGGCTGATCATCCCCAATCAGTACCCCGTTCCTGCCTTCTCCCCATATCCCCTGACTCCGCTATTTTTAAGAGCCCTATCTAGCTCTCTCTTGAAAGCATCCAGAGAACCTGCCTCCACCGCCCTCTGAGGCACATAATTCCACAGACTCACAACTCTCTGTGAGAAAAAGTGTTTCCTTGTCTCCGTTCTAAATGGCTTACTCCTTATTCTTAAACTGTGGCCCCTGGTTCTGGACTCCCCCAACATCGGGAACATGTTTCCTGCCTCTAGTGTGTCTAAGCCCTTAACAATCTTATATGTTATGGGGAGAAGGCAGCAGAATGCGGTTGAGAGGGAAAGATAAATCAGCCATGATTGAATGGCGGAGTAGACTTGATGGGCTAAATGGCCTAATTCTGCTCCTAGAATCTATGAACAATGGAAATTACAGCTGATCAATCTATCTAACTGATCATCACTTTGTCTATTCAAAAGTCTCTTAACCACCACCATCATATCTGCCTCCAGGTCAGATGTGGATGTACCAATTAACAACTGCTCCAGGGATACCTTCCTGAGCTCTTGCCTAATAATATTGGAATTTGCCATACTCCAATTTGGTTCTTTCCTGCAAGATCTACAGCTAATAAGAGGCATATTAACATTTCTGAGTAAGACAAAGAGACCAATTGTGCTTTTGACATTTCATCTCCAAATTCTGCTTATTTGGATTTTAAAACTTGAGATATTAATTACATACATTACATTCAGATGGTGTTTGAGCTTGCGCGCACGTACACATACACACACGCGTGCACACAATATTTTTGCCCCTCTTTAAGATGTTATACTTTTTATTAATCCTTGATCAATGCTACTAATTGTTCATAGATTCTAGGAGCAGAATTAGGTCATTAAAGCATATTTCTATGAAAGTAATTTGGATTTTTTTCCTATATTTTCTCCTTATCTTTGCTGAAGTGTTTCATTGAAGAAAATCTTCCTTAGCAGAAACAATATCAACTATATATGATCATGCAAGTTCATCAAAATAATCTATTGCCATCACTGAAAACATGTCTACTAAACTGTGAGTGTGATTTTACTGACCTTGAGTGCCTTAATGTGGTTTGAAAATGAAAATGTGGTTGATTTGAAATAAAGCACAGCAAATGGTTGGTGATGGTTGGTTTGAAATAATAAAGCACAGAAAATGGTACGAAACTGCATTTGAATTTGGTGGCCTTGCACCCTGCTTGAAATTGAATTTCAAGGAATAGCCTTGAGTCAACTGCCAGCCCATCAGCCGTGAGTGAGCTGGCAGCACATCAGGCTTGAGTGACTGAGCTGCCACCCCAAGAATCCATTTTGCCCACAATGTCCATACTAGCCCTCTGGAAACCAGTCTCTTCAGCCCACAACACCCATACTAGCGCTCCAGAACCCCCCCCCCCCCCCCCCCCCCCCACTGGCCACCAATATTGGAATTGGTGGAGAGGTGGAATATTGTGTGAATATCAGCCCTCCCTTGTGAACATGGGACCCAACGGGTCCCACTTAGTCTAGTATATTAATATATATTGAATATAAATATTATATATGTACACATTACAATATTAATATAATTATATTATCTGCATGCATGTAATACGCACTGGCTTTTCAGCTTTATTTATGTTACCTAATAGTACTCTCTTTCTTTCACTGGTGGATAGTGGCCTGATTATCTGAACATTCAGCAGTTTTGTAGAAAGTTGTAGCGTTGTAACACTCTGATTGTGGAGTGTCAAGATGAATATAGACTTCAACTGGTGATACTGAAATGGTCCTGCCTTCCAACTGAACTAAATAAATTTACACAAAATGCTGGAATAACTTTGTAAAAAGGATCGGTGACGTTTTGGGTCCGGACCCTTTTTCAGACCTGACCCAAAACGTCACCAATCCTTTTTCTCCAGAGAATGCTGTCTTACCTGTTGAGTTACTCCATTACTTTGCGTCTACTTTGGTATAAACCAGCATCTGCAATTCCTTTCTACACACTAAATAAATTTAGTTGTGCCTGGCATTAAAGATTAACATTGTACGTTCAAACCTCAAGCCTCTACAGTTCTTCTTTGGTCACAGGTAGTCTTTCTCAGCTACTTTAATCCAATAGATGATTCCTCTCTGCTCAAATCATTGCTGTGCAAGTGGTTCATTGATCTTTCTGAAGAAGAATATGTGCACTCAAACAAAGCCTCCTTTCTCATATTCTTTCACCAATCCTAAATAGTGCAAATCACATGAGAACACCAGCTCCTGAACGCTCTCCTCCGTGTCATACAATATCGCTGTTCAGAAGGGTATTTCCTACTTCCATGTCAACAGAATTACAGACAATAGACAATAGGTGCAGGACTAGGCCATTTGGCCCTTCAAGCCAGCACCGCCATTCAATGTGATCATGGCTGATCATCCACAATCAGTACCCCGTTCCTGCCTTCTCCCCATATCCCCCGACTCTGCTATCCTCAAGAGCCCTACCTAGCTCTCTCTTGAAAGTATCCAGAGAACTGGCCTCCATCGCCCTCTGAGGCAGAGAATTCCACAGACACACACCTCTCTGTGAGAAAAAGTGTTTCCTTGTCTCCGTTTTAAATGGCCTACCCCTTATTCTTAAACTGTGGCCCCTGGTTCTGGACTACCCCAACATCGGGAAGATGTTTCTTGCCTCTAGCATGTCCAAACCCTTAATAATCTCATATGCTTCAATGCGATACCCTCTCATCCTTCTAAACTCCAGAATATATAAGTCCAGCTGCTCCATTCTCTCAGCATATGACAGTCCCGCCATCCCGGGAATTAATGTCGTAAACCTATGCTGCACTCCCTCAATAGCAAGAATGTCTTTCCTCAAATTAGGGGACCAAAACTGCATACAATACTCCAGGTGCGGTCTCACTAGGACCCTGTACAACTGCAGAAGGATCTCTTTGCTCCTATACTCAACTCATCGTGTTATGAAGGCCAACATGCCATTCGCTTTCTTCACTCCCTGCTGTACCTGCATGCTTACTTTCATTGACTGATGAACAAGGACCCCCAGATCCTGTTGTACTTCCCCTTTTCCCAACTTGAAACCAGTTAGATAATAAGCTGCCTTCTTGTTTTTGCTGCCAAAGTGGATAACCTCACATTTATCCACATTAAACTGCATCTGCCATGCATCTGCCAACTCACCCAACTTGTCCAAGTCACCCTGCATCCTCATAGCATCCTGCTCACAGTTCACACTGCCACCCAGCTTTGTGCCATCTGCAAATTTGCTAATGTTACTTTGAATCCCTTCATCTAAATCATTATGTTATTGTAAATAGCTGCGGTCCCAGCATCGAGCCTTGCGGTACCACACTGTATATTTTAAATGGTATATTTAAAATATTTACTGTATATTTTAAATGGTAACCCGAAAGATGTCGGTGTTCAGACAGACTTGAGTGTCATTCGACAGAGAGCTCTGAGACTTGGGATTGAAGGTGGAGTAAGCAATTAGGAAGGCAAATGGTGCGTTGGCCTTTATCACAAGAGGGTTTAAGTCAAGAGTAGAGGCCTTTTGCCGCTTATACACAGCCCTGGGTAGACCACTTTTCAAATATTGTGAACAGATTTGGTCTCCCTTCTCAAGGGAGGGTGTACTTGCAAAAGAGAGAGTGCAGCACAAGTTCTCCATATGATTAGGAAGGAGCTGCAGATGCTGGCTTAAATCAAAGATAAACACAAAAAGCTGGAGTAACCCAGCGGGCATGCATCATCGCTGGAGAGAAGGAATGGGTTTTGTTCGGTCGAGACCCTTCTTCAGACTGGTTAGGGATAAGGGAAACAAGAGATATAGACAATAATGTAGAGAGATAAAGAACAATGAATGAAAGATAAGCAAAAAAGTAATGATGATAAAGGAAATAGGCTGTTGTTAGCTGTAAGGTGCACAAAATTGCTGGAGAAACTCAGCGGGTGCAGCAGTGGTGTTAGCTGTATGTTGGGTGAAAACGATAAGCTAGTGCGACCTTGGTGGGGGAGGGATAGAGAGAGAGGGAATGCCAGGGCTACCGGAAGTTAAATCAATATTCCTACCGAAGGTAGACACAGAATGCTGGAGTAATTCAGCGGGACAGGCAGCATTTCTCGATAGAAGGAATGGGTGACATTTCGGGTCGAGACCCTTTGTTTGTGGATTTTAGCTCTGCATTCAAAACCATTGTGCCAGACTACACTCCAAACTCTCCCAGTTGACTGCCTGAACTCTGTCAGTGGATCACCAACTTCCTGACAGACAGGAAGCAGCATGTGAGGCTGGGAAAGCACATCTCGGACCCGTAGTCCCTCAGCATAGGAGCACCGCAAGGCTGCGTATTCTCCCCTCTCCTTTACTCTCGCAGCACCAATGACTGCACCTCCTCTGTCAAGCTTCTCAAGTTTGCAGACGACACAACCCTGATTGAACTGATCCAGGATGGGGAGGAATCTTCCAACAGACAGGAAGCGACACAGCTGGCGTCCTGGTGCCTTCGTAACAACCTGGAGCTCAATGCTCTTAAGATGGTGGAATTGATAGTAGACTTTAGGAGGGCTCCCCCTCCCCTCCCCCCACTCACCATCAACATCACAGGTAGACAAAAATGCTGGAGAAACTCAGCGGGTGAGGCAGCATCTAGGGAGCCAAGGAATAGGTGACGTTTCGGGTCAAGACCCTTCTTCAACCCAACCTGACGTCTCGACCTGAAACATCGCCTATTCCTTCGCTCCCCAGATGCTGCCTCACCCGCTGAGTTTCTCCAGCATTTTTGTCTACTTTTGATTTTTCCAGCATCTGCAGTTCTTTGTTAAACATCAACAACACCACAGTCACATCTGTGGAGTCCTTTAAGTTCCTTGGAACCATCATCTCCAAGGACCTTAAATGAGGGGCCACCATCGACTCCACAGTCAAAAAACCCCAACATATGTACTTCTTGCGGCAGCTGAGGAAACACAATCTGCCACAGGCAATGATGGTCCAATTCTATACTGCCATTGTGGAGTCTGTCCTTACCTTCTGCATCATGGTATGGTTTGGCTCAGCCACCAAGTACGACATCCGGAGGCTGCAGCGAATCATTCAGTCAGCTGAGAAGGTTGTTGGCTGCAAGGGCCAGGAAGCGAGCGGGTAAGATCATCTCTGACCCCTCTAACCCTGGCCACAAACTCTTTGAAGCACTTCCCTCTGGAAGGCGACTCCCGACTGTCATAGCCACCACTGCCAGACATAAAAACAGCTTTTTTGCACAAGCAGTATATCTACTCAATAACCAAAAGTCTGTAGCCTCCTTTTGCTCTTGTATTTTATTTCATTCACATGTTTAAACTATAATGTTTAATTCTTAATGTTTTAATGTTTTATGTTTTATTCTTAATGGTTTACTGTATGTCATGTTGTTACTTGTGAGCGGAGCACCAAGGCAAATTCCTTTTATGTGTACCTTGGCCAATAAACGTATTCATTCATTCAGACTGAAGAAGCGTCTCGACCCGAAACGTAACCCATCCCTTCTCTCCAGAGATGCTGCCTGTTCTGCAGAGTTACTCCAACATTTTGTGTCTATCTTCGACCAGCATCCACAGTTCTTTCCTGCACTCAATGTTCATACCATTGGGCTGTAGGCTGCCCAAGCAAAATATGAGATGCTGTTCCTCCAATTTGCATTCAGCCTCACTCTGATAATGGAGGAGACTAAGGACAGAAAGGTCTATTTGGGAATGGGAAGGAGAATTAAAATGTTTAACAACCGGGAGATCAGGGAGGTTCAGGTGGGCTGAGCGAAGGTGTTCCGCGAAATGATCAGCCAGTCTACATTTGGTCTCGCCAAAGTATAAGAGTCCACATCTTGAACAACGGATACCGTAGATGAGGTTGGAGGAGGCAAACTGTAACCTAGCCATCCTATTTTTGCGGCTAATCAGTGGTTTGCAACTTGCAGTGAAGCTTCTGTATTTCTGTTCATTAAGTCTTCTGCGGAATATGGTTATTGATAAATCCACACCTGAAGAGTGTTTCTGATCTGTCGGACAAGTGTTTGGGGGTTTTTCTTTATTATAGAGAGAATTCTTCTGTCATCAGCTGTGGCGGTCTTCCTTGGCCTGCCAGTCCCTTTGCGATTAGTAAGCTCACCAATGCTCTATTTCTTCTTAATGATGTTCCAAACAGTTGATTTTGGTAAGCCTAAGGTTTGGCTGATGTCTCTGTGAGTTTTATTCTTGTTTTTCAGTCTCATAATGGTTTGTTTGACTTTCATTGGCACAACATTGGTTCTCGTGTTGATAAACAGCAATAAAAGTTTCCAAATGTGATGGAAAGACTGGGGGAAAGACTAGGTGCTGAGAACTCTCTTATACCTGCATTAAGGAGGCAATTTAACACCCCTGAGCAATTACAAATGCCTGTAAAGCCATGTCCCAAACATTATGGTGCCCTGAAATGGGGGGACTATGTATAAACACAGCTGTAATTTCTACATGGTGAAACCAAAACGTAAAAAAATGGCCTTTAATAAAATCTGACAACGTGCACTTTAACCACATGTGCTTTTTTCTATTACAAATCTCAAATTGTGGAGTTCAGAGGTAAATAAATAAATGATGGGTCTGCCCCAAACATTATGGAGGGCACTGTATACTATACATACATACAATTAAGCCAAATTCAAGTAAAATAGATAGAGCAATGGTGAAGATACAGAGTGCAGAATATAGTTCTCAATGTAACGATTCGGAAATAATTAACTAAGCATTATCACTCAAACTGAAGACCGAGCAGCTGCAGTCCCGTCAGCACAAATCCATTTTGGGTGAAGTATCCTAAGACTTTTGATTAAAAAACGGATAATGAAATACTAATGTATTCATGTGGGTAAAGATTCCTCATGTTTGTAATTGACTCGCATCCTTTATCACCCTGAGATCTTTGAGTCTATGAAGGTTCACACAGTTGTGACAGTTGTTCTACAACCATCAGGCTATTAAACACTACAACCACCAAATAGGCTCCGAAATATATAGACTTTATTGGCGTTATCAGGGCGTTATTTTTGACGACAATTGTTTATTCATTTGTCTGTTTGGATCTATTTATAAGTACATATTTGATGTAAGTTGTAAATAAGAATTTCATTGTTCCGTTTCGGGACAGAGTTATAGAGTGATACAGTGTGGAAACATGCCTTTGGCCCAACTTGCCCACCTGAGCAACATGTCCCTGCTACACTAGTCCCACCTGCCTGCATTTGGTCCATATCCCTCCAAACTTGTCCTATCCATGTTCCTATCGAACTGTTTTTTAAACGTTGATTTAAAAAAATCCCAGCCTCAATTACCTCCTCTTGCTGCTTGTTCCATATACTCACCACCCTTGATGTGACATATGACAATAAAACATATGACAATAAATCTTGACTTGACTCAATTGGTACTGGCCTCTCGTTCTGGGATGGCAACACTGATGTACGTACCTGTTCATGTGGGAAACAAAGGCTCAACTGCTCAGCAGCGCTTCATTTGACAGAAACTCTTTCAATTTCAAACTTCCTTATGTTTTATAAGATGTGAGATGTTTTGGAATGTTTCTGCTGGGAATATCATAGCCTTAATTCTGTAGGATTAAGATTAATTAATTAATTAGGTTCCATCTCTTTATATAATTTGACCTATTAATTAGGTTCCAGCTCTTTAGAAAATTTGACCTATTCGGAAAGAGTTGCAAGGAGGAGGGGAGGCATTTCTGAGGGTATTTCTCATTGCTTCTCACACCTATGATGTGAAGATTAACAGTGAACCCTGTTTTTTTTTAAGTTTAGGTTTTGTACAAAAGAAACAGAAGAGGGTCCACAAAAAAAGACTTCCCTAAAATATTGTCAACAAACATATATCAAATCTTTCAGTTTGCAGATTATCATTCAGAATTTAGATGTAAAAGTAATGTAAAGAAAATGTTTTTTCCATTAATTAATCAATATGGATCTAATTGTACAACAATCATTGCTACGTGATCAGTAGTAGCTTAATAAAAAAAATGTATTTTTGAAACAAAGAAATTTTAATTCAACTGAACTTCAGTTTTGCAATTTACTCTACATCTAAATTCATGGAATTTTGCTTATGTTTTCAACACATCAGTTTGCTTGATTTTGCTTGTTCAACTACACAGCACAGAAATCCCACACATCACATCTTCATGCTATGCACACAAAAACACAGATTTTTGGAAATACCCAACAGCAGTTCCACCTAAAAATACCTGGTAAGCTGGTCCGGAAGACTAGATCAAGTGGGATGCAGGGTGAGCTAGACAGTTGGATACAAACCTGGTTTGGTTGTAGGGTGGTCGTGGAAGGTTGCTTTGCAGATTGAATGCTTGTGACCGGCGGTGTTCTGCAGGGCTCAGTGCTTAGCTGTCATCAATATTAACGATGTAGATGAGAACGTAGGTGGTACCGTAGGTTTGCAGATGACATGAAAAGTGGCAGTGAAGAAGGTTATCTAAGATTACAACAGGACCTATGTCAACTGGGAAAGTGGGCCAAGGAATGGCCGATGGAACTTAATTCAGACTAATGTGAACTGTTGCATTCTGAGAAGCTAAACCAGGGCAGGGCCTGCACAGTAATTGCAGGAACCCTGATGGGTGTTTTAAAACAGAGACACCAAGGGGAACAAGTACATGGAGGTGAAGAAGGTTTAGATTAGTTTAGAGATACAGCGTGGAAACAGGTCCTTTGGCTCACCAAGTCTGTGCCGTCCAGCGATCCCCGCATATTCACACTAGGGACAATATTTACATTTACCAAGCAAATTAACCTACAAAGCTATACGTCTTTGGAGTGCGGGAGGAAACCGAGAAAACCCATGCTGTCATGGGAAGAACGTACAAACTCCATACAGACAGCACCTGCAGTCGGGATTGAACCCAGGTCTCCGGTGCTGCTTGCACTGTAAGGCAGCAACTTAACCTATGTGCCATCGTGCCACCCAGGTGTTTGGCATGCTTGCCGTCATAAATCAGGGTACCGAGTCAAAAGGTTAGGATGTCATAGTATTGGGGTACAAGACAATGGCGAGACCGCACTTAGATACATAGATACATAGAAAATAGGTACAGGAGTAGGCCATTCGGCCCTTCGAGCCTGCACCGCCATTCAATATGATCATGGCTGATCATCCAACTCAGCATCCCGCACCCGCCTTCCCTCCATACCCCCTGATCCCTTTAGCCACAAGGGCCACATCTAACTCTTAAATATAGCCAATGAACTGGCCTCAACTACCTTCTGTGGCAGAGAGTTCCAGAGACTCACCACTCTCTGTGTGAAAAATGTTTTACTCATCTCGGTCTTAAAGGATTCCCCCTCTATCCTTAAGCTGTGACCCCTTGTCCTGGACTTCCCCAACATCGGGAACAATCTTCCTGCATCTAGCCTGTCCAACCCCTTAAAAATTTTGTAACTTGAGGTATTGTTTGCAGTTTATAGATACGCTATAGGAAGGATGTCATTAAAGTAGAATAGATGCAAAAGAAAGTTACCAGGACAAGAGGATTTATGTTATAACTAGACCAGTTGGGCCCCGTCCCCCAATGCGGGGAGGGAGGGCATGGCATCACATAGGAGGGCTGGTCCCCGGAGCCAATCACCCCATCACCCGTTCCCCCAACGTAACCCTTCCCATGTGAGCGGGGGGGGGCAGGGGGGGCAGGGGGTCACTCAGCGATTCCCAGAGCCAATGAATGGACTCAACTTTTGGGTCAACGTCGGCTTTCCCTGGAGGCAATGAATCCTTCCCACGTGGGTGGGGTCAGTCGGTGCTTCCCGGAGCCAATGAATGGACATGACTTTTGGGTCCACGTCGACGCTCCCTTGAGCCAATCAATCCTTCTCACATGAAGGGGGGAGGGGGGGGGCAAAAATCTCACTCTCTCCTTACTCCCCTTGAAGCTGCTGATCCCAATGTCTCTCTGTCACCTCTCCCTCCCTCTCCTTTTCCTTACCCTCAGTCACTCCCTCCCTCACCTCTCCCCTTTCGCACTCCCCCACTAAAGACAATGTTTAAATAACATTTCTTCTCCTCCCATCCCCCACTCCGTCAACTCTCATAGCTTGTGTATTGGCAGCAGGGATCACATTGTGATGTCATGGTCGGTGTTTGGAAACTTCACGGCAGTGTGTGCCTGGGATCACATTGTGATTGGACGACTGTGAGATCATCACTGGAAGCTGCTAGAAAAGTCTCTCACTCACAGGCAGTTATTATTTTCAAAGTTGGCTTTAAAATTTACATATCAATAACGTGAAATATAACATCAAATGTAAAGAAACGTGATACTAACGACCAAGGGGAAAAGCTGAATAAGATTCTGCAAAAATCTTTGTGCTATGTTGTACCGTTTTGGTGTAGTTCCTTGATCACAGACAGACATACATACATACAGACAGACAGACAGACAGACAGACAGACAGACAGACAGACAGACAGACAGACAGACAGACAGACAGACCGAGACTTAGACGAGATAAATAGATAGGAGACTGGATAGCCTGGGCCTTTTTTTCCATATTCATTAATAGGAGCAGAATTCGGCCATTTGGCTCATCAAGGCTACGTCATTTAATCATGGCTGATCTTTCTTTCCCTCTCAACCCCAATCTCCTTTCTTTTCCTCATAACCCGTGACAGCCTTACTAATTAAGAATCTGTCAATCTCTGCCTTAAAACCATCTATTGACTTGGCCTCCACAGCCATCAGTGTTCCTGGTATTCTGCAACTATGGTCTCTGGTCCTGAACTCTCCCACCAGTGGGAGTTTTTCTTGGGTTATAGGAGGCTGAGGGTTGACCTTATAGAGGTATACGTGACAAGTGGGACCCGTTGGGTCCCAGCTTCACACGGGAGGGCTGGTCCCCCAACGCAATATTCCACCTCTCCACCAATTCCAATAAACACTCACACACACACGCAGACTCACACACACACAGACATACACACACACTCACACACTCTCACACACACACTCACACACACACACACACACTCATACTCACACACACATACACTCACACACAGACATATCCACACACACACTCACACACACACACAGACTCACACACATTCACACACACACTCACACACACACACACTCATACTCACACACACATACACTCACACACAGACATATACATATACACACACACACTCACACACATACATACACAAACATACACTCAAAAAACACACATTCACACACACACATACACTCACACAGACTCATACACACACATACACTCACACACACATACACTCACACACACATACACACACACAAACACACTCACACACTCACAAACACACACACACACACTCACACTCACACACTCACACACAGTAAACTTTCTTGAATCTACTCACACGACTGTGCGCGGCCTCTCCACTGTGGGGCTTCCGCAGTCAGTGCACTTCCGCAATCAGCGTGACCTCTGCGCTTACCGGAAATTACGCAATCAGCGTGACCTGTCCACTAAGTGGAAGTCACGAAATGAGCGGGACTTTTGGACTAAACACAGTCGGACCTAATAAAGCATTTATTCCTTGCAAACGCAGTCAGACCTAATAAAGCATTTATTCCTTCCAAACACAGTCGGACCTAATAAAGCATGTATTCCTTCCAAACACAGTGGGACCTAATAAAATATTTATTCCTTCCAAACACAGTCAGACTTAATAAAACATTTATTCCTTCCAAACACAGTCAGACCTAATAAAGCATTGCAGTTTCAAGCACAAGCAGGGCAGCAGGGCAAACAACTCATGGCATTGTCATTAAGGGCTAACAAATCATTTATTGCAAGTACATTGCAGACTCACAGTTTAGTTGATTCACAGCTTAGAATGACAGTCGTAGCCTCTCCCTAGCGATCTTGCAGAGTGACTGACTCACGTTCAGGCATCTGGGGTTTTATAGTCCTGCCCCCCCTCCCCCGGAAGGGGCCTTACCTTCATCGCAATTGACAGGCGAGAGGACCAATCAGCTGATCTCAAGGTTTTTTAAACACATAACTTTTTTATTTTTCATCGATGGGAAAAATCCTCGGGTTGGCTCAGTGGAGGAGGACTGTGAGTGAGGTGGCCAAAAATCACAGCGATACAGGGTAGCGTTTTTTCTAAAAATCAATATACAGCGCAGACAGGAAGTGGTCAAGATGAGACTTTTAATTCTCTAGATAAAATTGTGAGAGATAGATAACTCACACTGGAACAGTCATTAAAATTGTGAAAAAAGCATGATATGAGCCAGTTACAACACCAATAAAGGCTGCCAGCCATAAATGGGAATTGTTTGTCTTTTCACATAGTTTCTAATTATAACACAGAAGGAGGTTAATCAACCTATCGTGCCCATGCCAGTTTTCAGCAGAACATTAGATTGATGCCAGTCCCCCTTCATATCGAATGAGATACTATAGACTCAAATAAAAAACAATTAATAGTCGAGCACAGACAGCTCCAGTTGAAGAGCTCTTGTACAGCAGAGCCAAATGACCTATGGCGCAATTTCTACGCTTCTAAATGTTTGTGCACTCCACAGGTAATCAGATGTACTGGGATACAGAGAAGTCACACTGGGATGAGCTTATTGGAATTGATAGAGATATCCAAATCACATACAAAGGCCATCACTGATGTATACTCCACACCGTGAAGTAAATCTATAAGGATACTCAGAGCACGTATCAATGGTACACACTGAATAAACTTAGACAGAAGAACGCACGCGTAAGTATGTAAGTATTACTTGATTAGTAAGATTGTCCAGGGGTTATGGGGAGAAGGCAGGAGATTGAGGTTGAGTGGGAACGATAGATC
This sequence comes from Amblyraja radiata, assembly GCF_010909765.2. NCBI lineage: Eukaryota > Metazoa > Chordata > Chondrichthyes > Rajiformes > Rajidae > Amblyraja > Amblyraja radiata. The sequence continues at coordinate 65,944,668 of NC_045959.1, forward strand.
AGCCATGATTGAATGGTTGAGTAGATTTGATGGGCCGAATGGCCCAATTCTGCTCCTCGAACTTATGATTTCATTAGTCCACGCTGGTATTTATTTTGAGCAGTCAATTTGCAAATTAAAATCTCCTTCACAAACTGAGCTCTATGCTGTCTAGTAGCAAAAAGAGGCTTAATCAGCCTCTGTCAAAAACATTGCACAGGTGATCACTGCAGGACAGCTGTTCGAGTGATGCAGATTCACCCTCACAGATTTTGATAAATCACTGATCATAAATTTGAGAATCAGAATTAAACTATTTCTCGCGGAATTTACGTGAAAAAAACTAAATGAATAAAGACAAAATTAATTTATTTTCAACTCGATTCTGTTCACACGTGTGCAGATGACGTGGCAAAAATCACACTATAGAACATTCTCTGGTAATGCAACCCCATCCCATCCACACCCATGTGGGGATTGCCTGAACACGGAATCGAATGAACATCACACGCTGTTTACTTTTAAATTAAATTATTTAAGTACCATTATCCAAAAATTGTGAAGGGGCAAAATTTTGATGGAGGCAGTGGAAGTTGGCATTAAAAATGCCAATTACCCCAACATCAACATTATCAGCTCGACCAAACTATCCACATGAATTCTGAAAGAGAAGTTTTCACTTACTAGGTACCGCGCAGCAAATAACACCCATACACCTCACTGCACACTCATGCACCATCCTGACTTCAAAATATATTGCTGGCCCTTCATCGTTGTTCAGTCAAAATCCTGGAATTTGCACCCTCGTTGAAGTATTTTGAAATGTAATTATGACTGTGATATGAAAAGTGCAGCAGCCAATTTGCAAAATAGCAATCTTTGTCTTTTGCCAGGAGCGCCGCATGATTGGCAGCCTCGCCAACTGTCTGTCTGTTTGTCCATCTTTATTTTTATTTTTAGTGCGTGTTAAAAGTTCGTGTAAATGTTCTCTGGTTTGTTTTATGTGGGGGTCGGGGGAAACTTTTTTTCAGTTTCTTACCTTACCGGAGATGCGATTATTTTCCAGATTGCATTCTCCGCTTGCTCTGCGGCCTACCATGGAGCTGGCGGTCTCCTCGGACGGAATTTGGGCCCCCCGCAGGGCGTGGACTTACATCGGAGCTGATCCCTTGCCTGGGATCGCTCCAACCGCGGCCTGCGGACTTACCATCAAGGGCTCACAGTCTCGGGAGAGGTTAGTTGGGAGCTCCAACGACGCAGAGGTTCGACCAGCCCCGACACGGGGTTCGCTCGCCCGGAGCGGGGGAGCTAACATTCCCCCAATGTAGGAGCTTATAGCCTCAATGCGGAGGGCCAAAATGCCGCTGGCTATGGGAGTCAAGATTGTCCCATCAACGGAGGGCTCGAGGCCCCCGACCGTGGGAGAGCAAAGGGAAGAACTTTTGTTTTGAACTTTTTTTCGTCTTCCTCACAGTGAAGAATGTCACTGTGGTGGATGTTTATGTTAAAATGTGTTTTGTGTGTTTTGTTGCTTTTTATTTGTAAGACTGACCTGGCAAATTAATTTCCTCATATGTTGCAAGACATACTTGGCTAATAAAGTATTATTGTGATTGTGATTGTGATTAAGCATGGCACTAAACTGCTCCTGCAAAACAGAGGTCAATAGGAATCAGGGTGAGGAATCCCTTCGGTGACCATGACTATATCTGGCACAAAGATGGCCAATTGTTTTTTTTCCCAGAGAGTGATCATCACGACTCCAGGACATCTCTATAATTCATTCACTTCAACTGTCCTGGATGTCAGAAATACAATATATCAAATTAACACATCGAGAACAGCTTAACCAAGGATTTATTCACATCATAGGAAAGAAAATTGTAGCCATGAATAAAACACAAACTGTTGGAAAAACTCATTGGGTCAGTCAGTATCTCTGCAGGGAAATGGACAGATGTTTTGGGTCGACACCCTTCTTCAAGACCTTCTTCAATCCTGGCCATGTTCTGCACAGGATGTGTGTAGATACTAAGACACGTGTTGTAAGCAAATGAGTCTTGAACATGCATACAAAGTGAGTATATCCTAGTGTTGTTCGATCACCAAAAATGCCAGTGAGGTAATGCGTTTTAAGAGAACTAATAAAGCTAGGAAACACAGAATGGCAGCTTAGATTTAAGATAAGCATTCGGAAATTTAGAGCTAGCCAGTTGGATACAAAATTGGCTGATGTTTGTCATAAATATCAATGATTTGGATGAGAATGTCGATGGCACAATTAGTAAGTTTGCAGATTACATTAAAATTGGTGGCTTGATGGACAGTGAAGAAGGTTGTCTAAAATGACAACAGGATGTAGATCAACTGGGAAAGTGAGCAAGGGAATGGCAAATGGAAATCATTGCAATCACATGTAAAAGTGATACATTTGGGGAAATTAAACAGGGCAAGGCTTAAATAGTAAAGTACATGGCCCAAGGGAGTGTAGTAAAACAGGGAGACTCAGAGGCACAAGTACAGATTTCTCTGAATGTAGTGACACCAGTAGACAGGGTGATGAAGAACGTGTATGGAACATTTGTCTTCAAAGGGGAAAATCAGTAGAGGTGCAAGAACATCATGTTACAGCTATACATGACGTCGGTAAGACTGTACCTGGAATATTGTTTGCAGTTCTGGTCACTCTATTGTTGGAAGGATAAGGATGGGAGGATGTCAACAAATACTCTCTTGAACTTCTACAGGTATACAGAAGAGAGTAAATTGACTGAGTGCATCACGGCCTGGTTCGGCAACTTCAATGCCCAGGAATGAAGAAGATTGCCAAAAAATATGGTGAACACTGCCCAGCATCATCGGTACAGATCCCACCAACAAAAGGATCTACAGGAGTCATCCCTAATCACGCCTTGTTCATATAAATGTATGTATATCCTTTTCTTCAAAATACCCTTCAGTACGTTTTTGTACATGGAAAATCGTGTCTCACAAATCTGATTGAGTTTTTTCAAGGTACTGGAAAAGCTAATGGGACTAAAGGCAAGCAAGGCTACATAACCCAGTGGACTACTCCCAAGCTTTTAAAAGTTTAGTTAGTTTAGTTTAGTTTATTGTTAAATGTGCCGAGGTATAGTGAAAAGCTTTTTTGTTGCGTGCTAACCGGTCGGCGGAAAGACTTTACATCATTACAATCAAGCCGTCCACTGTGTGCAGATACAGGCAAAGAGAATAACGTTTACTGTAAGATAAAGTCTATTAAAGTCCGATTAAAGATAGAGCAAGGGTCTTTAATGAGGTAAATGGTAGGACAGGAAAAGGAAGTGTCCGCAGAGATAGGACAGCTGTAGGTTGAGGTTTTACAAAACTCATTGAGATCTGGCACCAATGGAATGGAAAAACCACAAATGTGACTCCGTTGTTCAAAAAGAGTTGAACTAGGGTGAAGACTAAACAAAATGGTAATGATGGACCTCTGTTTAACATGAATTATTGGCAAGATGTTGGACTCTATAATCAAGGATGGAATAACTCGTCATTTTGAAAAAGCTTAATGTAGCTAGATTAATGTTTGAAAGATTGAGGCATTGAGGAGTACATGGAACATGCGTGGAAGAGGATTTGAGGCCTGGGTCTGATCCTCCATAATCAAATTGAATGGTCACTCAGCTTGATGTGCCAGGAGCTCCTATTTTCTTGTGTTCTGATATGTATTGTACATCAAATTTTAAATAATCCAACTTTTCCTTTTTACACACTGTACATAAATATAGCACTCAAACTATGATGTGACTTTGGAAACCTCTAGTAATTATATTTAAGGCGTCTTGACCTGATACACAAAAGGTATATCCCATTTAGCTACTTTGCTATGCAATTTTCTTAATGGAAAACAAGACACCTCAAATTTAAAATCAAACTTTCAATGAAAATTATCGGAAAATATATTGACAGTTTTGAAATTAACTCCACTTTAGAATGGAACAGAATTATAAACGTAGAAAAGGCTGGTAGTAAATCAACCTCAGCAAAAAAAAATGTTAAGTTTGTGAAGATGGCATTCACCAATGAAATGCAAACTGCAGATGTTAAGTGATTCCATAGTTGATTCCACAGCCAGGGAACAGGCAGAGATTTCCGCAGATGCAACCAAAGATCACAAATGTAACTCTGCCAACCCGGTTCCCAAGTCAATGGTTATCACAATTAAGTTGCAAATATTCTGAGGGTCCAATAGAAGACGGAAATGGAACAGAGGATTAATAATATTGGGGTTCTGCAAATTAAATTTCAGCAATTAAACGGCAGATTAAAGAACAGAACTTCCGGGATTGTAATGTTATCACTACTCCTCCAGGCTACCATGTAGAATACCAAAATAAGGGAATTAACTCCTTTGCTGGGGATGGTGCAGTATTAAAGTGATCAAGCAACTTGGGATACAGCCATACTTTCCAGTTGTCTCTCCTCTTGAGGCACTATTGAAACTATTTATTTTGAACACAGAGCTACACTGTACAACAAACCCAGTAATATTGTTTTGTTTGCTGTCAATATATATTTTCAGAAGCCACTGGAAAGGAATAGTTTAAAGTACAGCCAAAACAATTCCATGTGGAATCTATTCTACAATTAAAATGGACCAGATTCCACGAGACTATGGAATGTTACCGAATTTAAAGAATAATGAAGAAGTTCCGGAAAATATACATGAGTACATAAGAACAACTTAAAGATGAATATGAGAAATGCCTGCAGTGATGAAAATGGATTCGCTGTGATGGTATTTCAGTCTCAGTCACAGAGGCCGACGTCAGGAAATCCTTCAGAGAGGTGAACCCTCGAAAAGCGCCTGGACCTGATGGTATACCTGGTCGTGTTCTAAAAACCTGTGCGGACCAACTGGCTGGAGTTTTTACGGACATTTTCAACCTCTCACTTCTGAGGTCTGAGGTTCCCACCTGCTTCAAAAGGGCATCAATCATACCAGTGCCCAAGAAGAGTAAGGTGACGTGCCTCATTGACTATCGACCTGTGGCACTAACGCCTGTGGTGATGAAGTGCTTTGAGAGGTTGATCATGGCGCAAATCAACTCCTACCTCGACAAAAACCTGGACCCACTGCAGTTCTCTTACCGCCACAACAGATCAACGGTGGATGTGATCTCGCTGGCCCTCCACTCCGCTCTGGGCCACTTGGACAACAAAAACTCATATGTTATCCATTGATTACAGCTCGGCATTTAATACAATCATCCCTTCCAAGCTGGTTACCAAACTCGCAGAACTGGGTCTCTGCGCATCCCTCTGCAATTGTATCCTCGACCCTCATTCCCAGACCACAGTCTGCTCGCATTGGTGGAAACTCGATAACAATCAGCACAGGAGCACCTCAAGTCTGCGTGCTCAGCCCCCTGCTGTACTCACTCTATACTCATGACTGCGTAGCCGGTCATAGTGTGAACTCCATCATCAAGTTAGCTGACGACACCGCTGTTGTGGGACGTATCATTGATGGGGATGAGTCAGAGTATAGAAGAGAGATCGAGCAACTGTCCATATGGTGCCAGCTCAATAACCTGGCCCTCAACACCAGCAAAACCAAGGAACTGATTGTGGACTTTGGAAGGAGTAGGATGCGGACCCACAGTCCCGTTTATATCAACGGGTCGATGGTTGAAAGGGTCAAGAGCTTTAAATTCCTGGGCGTGCACATCTCTGAAGATCTTTCGTGGTCCGAGAAGACTGATACAACTACCAAGAAAGCACATCAGCGCCTCTACTTCCTGAGAAGATTACGGAGAGTCGGTTTGTCAAGGAGGACTCTCTCTAACTTCTACAGGTGCACAGTAGAGAGCATGCTGACCGGTTGCATTGTGGCTTGGTTCGGCAACTTGAGCGCCTTGGAGAGGAAAAGACTACAAAGTGTAGTAAACACTGCCCAATCCATCATCGGCTCTGACCTCCCTTCCATCGAGGGGATCTATCGAAGTCGCTGCCTCAAAAAGGCTGGCAGTATCATCAAGGACCCACACCATCCTGGCCACATACTCATCTCCCTGCTACCTTCAGGTAGAAGGTACAGGAGCCTGAAGACTGCTACGACCACGTTCAGGAATAGCTACTTCCCCACAGCCATCAGGCTATTAAACTTGGCTCGGACAAAAC